>NC_089795.1:9530803-9545810 GCF_040412425.1 Macrobrachium rosenbergii | reverse complement strand
TGAATGAAATAAGCATTGGAAGTTGGAGGGGGGAGTTAGGAAGTAGGTGGCCAAAAGCCATAACTTGAAGCACTGATGCCAGTGAACACCAAAGAAAATATTATACAGGTTCATTAAATATTCTGGGAAATATTAAAGAAAAGGCTGCTTATCCCAAACAACCACCTTAAGGGTAGGCCAAATTTTCCTAAAGTACTGCAAGGATGTCTTCAAGGAGAGTTAGTGCTGTAGTCAAGAGTCATCTGAGGACAACAACAGCTGCTGATGGCACACCTCCATCGGTATTAGAAGCTGCTACATCCTTGAGCAAGAGATCGTGTTCAGATTTAGGCCTGGTGTCGTTAATCCTAGAATGAGAAGCATTCACGGAGGAAGGAAGGATGGGTGATGGGGCTACGAAGGAACTAGAAGGAACTAAAAGGGTCGGGGGTTATCACCCAGGGAGCCAGTGAATGGTTCTTGTCCTTCCTCTTCTCAAACCTAATCCACTGCAGAGAGTTCCAAATAACACAGTCCTTGCAAGGTGAAACCCTAGAACATGCCCTTCCTCCTGCAAGAAGTATACTGTATACAGTATGGGGGTCTGTCACTTGCAACAATGTATTTAATGTTTTTTTATACATTTAAAAATAACAAAGACTGGCTGATACAAAAAAGGTAAAAACACAACAAAGGTAATAAACACCAAAGCTAATAAATGAGCAAATACTTATCCATAAGCTTTCAACCAAGCAGGTGGAAAGTGCATTAATAAGTTCGATACTATTAGCAGCCGAAAGAAAAGTAAAGGTGACAGTGAGTTAAGGGATATTTCCCCACTCACCCCTCATCTTCACCTATTAATCAACTGGTTAACTTTCTTGTTACGTCGACCAGTTTCCAGTTCGCAAGCTGAAAGATACTTCTATATAAAAGGCAATGGTTTGTATTCTCATACCAACAACTAAATTTTATTTGTTTGCTACTGGTGGAAAAAGAATTCCACCAGAATTACCTTGAATGCCCACTTACCATCTATAAAGCTAATACATTTTTTCATTACTGAAACAACTATTCACAATTTCAACCATTTCTAAAACATTTTACCAAGGTTACTAAACGAAATTCCTGTTCTAAGCATGCTAAGATCATCAAAGACAGGTTTCCCCAACAGACATTCAAGGTTTCAAAGGCAATCCCAAAGTTCTCTAATACTCTTATAATACAGACACTACAGAGTCTCATTCATTTTTCAAACATGTCACCGGGGTTGCTAAACCCTGTACACATTTCCCAAAAGTTCCAATGTTATAAAAGATAACCCCATACTTCTCAAACATGGTATTAAAATCCATTTTATGCTATACAAAGCAACATTCTTAATAGAGTATACCAATTTTTCTTGACTGGAATATTCAGTGCCACGCTGCTCTAATTTGCCACTTACTTCACTAAAAATGAAATGCCAGTGATTCATACAATGCCTGGCATAATTCTTTAAAATCTATTTACAATACTCTTAACAGGAAATTGGTATTCAAGATAAAGTAACCAGGGGAACCTCTCAACAATCACTGACTGGCAAGGAATGTGTTCAAAATCAGTATGCAAACAATACAAAGCCTAACAATATTGGCAACTAACCTGTAATACATGGAAAATCTTTTGATTCTGAAGAGCCATTTATTAAAATGTAGCCTTAGTGCTTTTATTAGCTTCCTTGTAATACTAACATGGGAAAATGTCTGAATATAATTGTACACTGCCACTGTTTCATAGATGTCATATAGCCTTTTAATGTACTGGTCTGGTTACATCCTCAGTACAATGAAGCAGATTATGAACCATTTTAATGACATCTCCCTTTATAATGATAAAGTGTACAAAATGAATATTGAAATTGAGGATGACAGGACAACACCTGAATAAATGCATTTTGCATATACTATACTTTCCTACAGCAAACCCTCTTTCTTTGCCTAACAACTATAATTTACATCTCAAATTATTGCCACCTAAATAAAAAAAAAAAAACAGGTTTTTATCCATCACAAGTGGTATACAAATCAAAAGTAAAAATGCATTGAATTCTCTTCAGGGGGCCAGCCAGTTTATGGGTGGCAACCTTAACTTACTGGGATATGGCTGTAGTTCAGTATGTTTACCAAGAATAAAGGACGCTGTAATCATCAAATTTGCCCGTTTCAGTTAAATAACCTTCAAATGTCTTCCTCCTAAACTAATTGCTCTAAATGGATGAAATGAATCAGGTACAAAACCTATATAATAACCTTCAGACACATATTTTAATAAATATCATTGTTTTAAAAAACAAAATACAATACCAATTTCCTGGCATTAAAGATACACCCCAATTTTGATTATCAAAACCTTTAAAAAAAGAAAAATTTAAAAATAAGGTTGCAACACTTTCACAAGTCGATTACTTTGTTTTCGTTGTGCACCACACACATCTGTCTCAATGCACCACAGGTCCCATGGCTTTGGGTGGTACAGTATGTAGACTGTTATGTTTGTCAAATCACTTATTTCAAAAACACTTCATTTATTTTAGGTTATGTTCCCTGATTCTCATATGAAAAATAAAAAGGTTAAGCTACAAATCTGACAGGTTTAGGCCTATTGAATAATAAGCTTTAATGAATTTGATAGAAAAAAAGCTGGAAGTTTTGTCATTTAAGTTTTGAGACATGGGCTTCTGAAGTTGAAGCAGCCCAACTGAGAGCGGATGTGTCAAAATGCTACTTGTACCAAGGTTTCTAGGCTACTGAGCTCCCAGTGAATGTCTCATATTGGTGGGAAGAGGCACTGTAAGCCAATTTTGATGCACTCTTTCAATAAAATTTAGTTTTATTCATTGTAATAAACAATTATTGTACTGACATGATGCAACTCTCATGCTCCAGTGAGAGGGGGAGATTGTAGGAAATCCCCCATAACATGACTACAACAGATTTGTATTAAATACTTCACCTTGCCATATAGCACACCTAGCAAATAAATGTAATAATTTTGAGTTTTTTCCTCAAATCCCTCATTCATTCACTGGCCAGTCCCCTTTAGAAGTAAAAATCAAATACAAAACATATCAGCATCTGATTTCACAAAGATTTTGTGACCATAAAACTTCTCGAGCAGAATTAAAAAGCTACTATAAAACAACGTGAGTACCAATTGCACTACATTTTAAGTAACATGTTCACAGCATACATGGTGGACAAAGTATAAAAATTAAGTACAATGAATATAATCTAGAGAAAAAAACCTTTGTCTTGGTAATATACTTACTTAAACCACTTGTCTACTTCTTGATTTTCTTGAAAGCATCTTGAAAGTTATTAGTTAGGGTACCTCACAATACCATTCCAGCTATTAGCATGGCACTGGAAAAAGCCACAAACACAAAGAGGATGTCTGGATGTGTAAACGAAGCCGGATTACATCCATCCTTGTCATTGCACGTACAATACTCCATGTGTATGTTGAAAGTTCCAGAACGATATATACAATATCGAGCGTCCCCTCCCACACCTGCTTCTCCAAGTCTTGCGCAGTCCCTCTTATATCTCCAATGTCCATCCACTTCAAGATGCCGAGAAGAACAAAATTTTTAATACAATGATGCAAAAGCAAAGTTATATGATCAAGCTATCCAACAAATATCGTTCGATACAGATAATGTGATTAAAACACAACATAATCATGCAATGACAATATCTTTACCAGGAAGCTTTATTCCAAAGAAAAAGCAGGAACAAAAAGGGAACTTCAACTAACTTGTGATTATCCCTTCTGTTTCAATGGCTAATTTTTTATTGATATGAAAAAATATCAACAAGAAAAAAAACAGCATTTTTAACAACCGTGAAAATTCCCAAGGAGGTAAAATGCCTGCATAATCCTCTGTACCCCCACCCCACCCAGGAAACCAGATAAAGGTTTAATTTTGTCTCTCTTATAAAAATACAGTGGCTCCTCAATTATTCACATTCACTTTCCCTCAACAAGAAACTGTCTGCAAGTAACCAGCATCCGGCACCCAAGATATGTGTAATTCATGTAAACCACATATTCGTGGGGATGCGTTCCAGACCCCCGCGAATGGTTAAAATCCCCGAATACTCACTAAACCCCCCCCCTCTAAAAATGCTTATAACTGCCTATCAAATAGCCTTAAATTATCCTATGACTGTATTAATCTTTGAAATTATATTATTAATACCATTTCAAAGTCATCATAACATTAGTACTTCTTAAACATTTATACATTTGACTTCTTTGCATTCCAGCCAAATCAGAGAGAAAGTTACCACTTGGCTTATATTCAACAGAGAGAGAGAGAGAGAGAGAGAGAGAGAGAGAGAGTTTACCTCCTCTTTAATCTCTCTGACAAAAACAAAATTTCTATGTTTTGTGTCTTCCAAAGATGTATTACCTTTACTACACATTTTTAAAACCATTTCTCACATTCAACCCTTTGGCGAGGGAGAGTGGAGAATAACTCCTTATGATATCAAAAGATTAAAATCCATGAACTTCTGAGGGCAACATTCTTCCCTCCGGCCAATATGTCAAACTGTCAAGTATACTGACATTTACCCTCCCAACTCCTTTCTCAAGTCAGCATAAAATGACTAGGAATCACTATTTGATTGTTTAAAATGTCAAATAATTTGCTACACAAAAGCATGGAAAATATTATATATTTTTACTATTATTATTATATTTAATCTTATTATCTTATTAATACTGTATAAGATATTTGAAAATTAGTACTTATTAAGTAAATAATTTATTTATTATCATACGAAAGAAACATACTTACATATTACATCAGAAAAATTCTCTCAACTAAATAAGAGAGAGAGAGAGAGAGAGAGAGAGAGAGAGAGAGAAAAAATTATTTTTATTCAATATTATTATCAAATCTTAATAAACTTACAAATGTTTGAAAAATTAGTACTATAAATCATTACTGCATCATAAAATGCACTTCTAAAAATATACTACCATCCTGAAACACTTATATATCATTTTAATATGATTTCAATAGTATGCCAATACAATTTTAACATTTCAATATTATCAATTCTGAGCACCTATCTTCACTTTAATGAGGTCGGGTCCGTCCTGAATGGAGGGGAAAAACCAGTTTCTCTCTCTCTCTTTGAGTTCCGTATTATTTAATCTTACATTATTATTATTATTATTATTATTATTATTATTATTATTATTATTATTATTAAGAGAAATTATTTTTATTCAATATTATTATTAAATCTTAATAAACTTACTAATATTTGAAAATTAGTACTATAAATCATTATTGCATCATAAAATATACCTCTAAAAATGATTATACTATCATCCTGAAACACTTATATATCATTTTAATATAATTTCAATAGTATGCCAATATAATTTTAATATTTTAATAGTATCAATTCTGAGCATCTCTCTTCGCTTTAATGCGGTCCGGGTCCATCCTGAATGGAGGGAAAAAACCAGTTTCTCTCTCTCTCTCTCTCTCTCTTTGAGTTACGTATTATTTAATCTTACATTATTATTATTGTTATTATTATTGTTATTATTATTGTTATTATTATTACTGTTATTATTATTATTATTATTATTATTATTATTATTATTATTATCATTTTTTTATTTTATTTTATTTTTTATTATTATTATTTTTATTATTAATCTTAATATTTGAAAATTAGTAAATCATTTTATCATAAAAAATGTATTTAATCATGAAAATAGCATCAAAATACACCGTTATTAGTGCATATTTGTCGACGAGGAAGCCTACGAATTGCCGTATTTTTCGCAAATAATTTATAGATATGTTCCACATAAAATCCCACGAATCGGCAAGTCCGCGAATTGTGAGAACACGAATACAGGCGTTTACTGTATCATTCGTGAAAATAAAAAAATCTGACGGTTGGCAACACTGCTTGGGCATAAAGAATGGTTGGTAAACTGCTTACAGGCATAAACAGACTGAGAAGGGTTTTTTGGAGGATGGGAGGCCATTTTTTCCCTTGGGAGGGAAGCTGGGCGGGATGGGAGGGGAGATTGATTGATTGATCTAAGGCTATTAAAACTGGTGTCACAACATCTAGGTTATTGACACTAATAAAAGTACATAGGATATTAAAAAGATAATTCAAGTTTAAAAGGAGTTTCGTATAAGAAATATCTAAAAAAATCTATATGTACTGTATATGCATACCCTATATATATAATTATAACTATAAATAATATATACTATACATACATACACACATACTGTACAGTACTACAGTGGGTCCCTGTCTACTCGTGGATTAGCAATCGCGGCTTCACTTACTCACAGGTTTTTCTGTGAAACTTCTCTCCAAATACATCGTGGAAAATTCACTATCACAGCGCAATAGTCACTAATTACTGTATTTTCATTTTATTTTCATGACTATATAATTTTTTATGATAAAAAAATTATTTATTAATTTTCAAATAATATTAAACAGCAAAGTATCAATAAAATCCCAAATTAAAATCCCATAAAATCACTAAACAGCTTTCCACTGTACCTAAACACCTCAGTTCAATCCCTCTCTCTTTCTCTCACTGAGATAAGTGAGAGATTTTTTATACACATGTAACATGTGTTTATTTGTTTTGTATAATAAATAAATGATTTACTAACTTTCAAATATTAATGTTAATGTAAGAACAGCAAAATATCATTTCATTCGTTTTTCCCAGTTTTTTTTCTGTCTCCGATTTTAGGGGGAGGGATGAAGGCCTGTCAACGTCTTGACATATTGACATGTGAAGGGGGAGCACCTAGGCAAAATCTCTCTCTCTCACTCTCTCTCTTTACCAAAGGATATGTAGAATGTGAGAGATGGATAGATAGATAGATACAAAGGGAGAGTGGTTGATAGAAAGATATAAATCTTTTAACTGATGTAAACAAAACTCAGTTCAGCGCTTCTGTGTGTGTGTGTGTGTGTGTGTGTGTGTGTGTCTTGGTACTTTATATATCCTTTAATGAAATATGAATTACTGTATCATTAAAAATATGAAACTCCAGATAGTTCACAAAGCCATCATCGAATGAGTGCATGCGCGCATACACACTGTATGTACGTGTTTAAGTTTTTTTTACTGGCTGGAGGAGTTGGAAGTAGTCAATCACAAAGCTTGTAGTAAACCCCACTTCTCTCTCTCTCTCTCTCTCCATGATGACACGCTATTAGCTGGAATAATTGGAAATAGCCAATCACAAGGCTTGTAGCTTGGACGCTTTGTGTGTATGTAGTCAGAGGGTGAGTTGTATTCTCTCTCTCTCTCTCTCTCTCTCACTGAGATAAGAGATTTTTTAAGCATATGTAACATATGTTTATTTGGTTTATATGATAAATGATTTACTAATTTTCATACATGTAAGAACAGGAAAATATTTCACTCATTTTTCCCAGTTTTTTTTTCTGTCTCCAAATTTAGGGGGAGGGATCAAGGCCAGTCAATCATCTTGACATATTGACCATGAAGTGGGGAGCACCTGGGCAAAATCTCTCTCTCTCTTTACCCAAAGGACTAGTAGAATGTGAGAGAAGGATGGATGGATGGACAGATAGATATGGCCGGAAATAGGAATCACACAGCAGGATATGTTACCTTGATGTTGATTTGCTTGTAGTAGCATGACACGCTATTGGTTGGAAGAGTTAGTAGCAACCAGTCAAACAGCAGGGTACCAGCTTTGCTAGTTGCTGATTGGCTTGTAACTCCGATGCTTTGTGAGGAGTGTTCCCTCTATTTTTTACTGATTTTAGTTTAATGTTTACTGATACTGTATATTCTTATGACCTAGTTTTGTGAATTAATCTTTATTTACCTTTGTGTTTTTGTGTACTATTTTTTTAATGTGCAATAGTATTTTTGTGTTCTCTCTCTCTCTCTCTCTCTCTCTCTTCGGGGTAACCTCACACGTAGTTGTGAGCCATATATTTTTAAGGGTAATGTTGTAAGATGACTTTGAAATTATATTGAAGGGTTTTAGGAGGATAGTTTAAGGTATATTTGGTGTTTGAACTATTAAAATAGGCAGTTACAGTGGGTCCCCACTTATTTGCAGTTCCAGGTTCGAGGATTTTTCTGTGGAACGCATATACACATTATCCAAGGAAAACTCACCTATTTGCAGTATTTTTCATAGAGAAATATTCACAAATTACTCTATCTTTGTTACGAACTTTAGTAAAAATTCCATTGTTTATAACTGTACTCTAGCCAAGAGATGGCGTTGGTATCGGACGTCTGTCGTTGTTCCTGTTTCTTTTCTTTAAGATCCTTACAGTCGTTTGAATACCGTAAAGTTCGTAATTGTTGAGGAGTAAGATATTGCTTGTTTAACAACTCCCTTGTTTTTATGTTTTCTATTCGAGATACTGAGTGGAAGTGGATGGCTCATGAGTAGTCTAGTTGAGCAGTACGACAGAAGGTATCGGTGGATATAGTTGATCCTGATACAGAGGCCAGAAGCAAAGAGTTTGTCCACCTGTGGTGAGACGATGGTTTAAACGGAGAGAAGGGAATTGTGTGCTGGTTAACAGGAAGGGGTTATACGAATGTATTGACCATGGTCTGATATTGTGCCCTGAGGATTTGGGTAAAGTATACTGTTTTTACTATCCGACGGTAGAAGGAGTAAGCCTGGAATTAGGATAATTCGTTTGTGATTGTGTGGCTAAGAGTTTCCTTCGTCGTGATAGTCTGTGTTTTGTATAACTCGTGTACAGCTGGGTATGCTGTTGTCATTTAAGATCGAGGGTGTAGAAAGCCTTTTGATGGTGTTGGTCCAGGTATTGGCCAATGTGTTTCCACAGTTAATGGTGCTTGTGGTAATTTAATGTTTTGGCACATTCCTCTCTCCCGTTGTATTTGTAAGCTCTGGACCTAAAATTGTTATTATTGATAACTGTCGTACTGTCTCCGGTAGAGTAATTCTTGTAAAGTAACTCGTAAAGTAACTCATAAACGCAACTCTTAAAGTAACTATTACCATCGTAGAAGTTTGTACTGGGATCCTCATCATTTAATTAATAATAGTTAATTTTCAACCGTTTAGTTAATAATCTGTTATGTATTCATTTAGTAACATTATGTTTATATCCATAATCGTTCTTTTGATACTCGACTGAGTACTTGAGAAGTAATTGTTGGAAGACCTTGATTATATGTTGTTACTCATAGTTCTATTTAATTTCGTTGATAATTTTATAATAAATTGTTATTGGTTTTTGTAGTAGTTTTATGTATCCTCTTTGTATTCCATTATTGGTGCACAGAAAGTTTAAGGTTGATCAGCAGGAGCAGTATACTCTAAGGTGACAATATTCCTGTGTATACATATTCTTTTAAAGTACTTAATTCGAGTAATAATGATTTTACTTTAAAGAATGGAAAGAATCCGCAGTTATTCAATGAAATGTAATTAGAAAGTTTCATGACTTAAGTGATTGACATAAAATTGTCTTTAGAGAGTTCATATGGAGAATAAACGTTGCATATCAAATAAGTGAAATCGTAACATAAAAGAAAGTGGCATCCCCAGTGGGATGTAAAAACTAAAAGTAAGTTTTTTCCTTGTCTGTAAAATCGTTTTCTGTGCATTTTGTATTGGAGTGTAGAAGAGGCGTTATTTTTGCATTAAGTGTTTGTCAACATAGTAAAGATGAGTACCATTAGGATTGAGTCAATTGATGAGGTTGAGGAATTTCTAAATCGTGAAACCTATTTAGCCGACTTGCCTGGTCTGCTGAAAAGAGTTGCAATTGGTAGCCCAATATTTAGGTGTAAGATATACCTCTTCCACTAAGAAAGATGAAATGTTAGCTGCTATCGTTAACAAGTTACAAGAAAGTAATAAGGGAGAAGCTAGTGAAGGTGAAGATGATGAAAGGGCGCAAGGTGATGATGAGTGGGCGCAAGGTGAAGGTGAAGATGCGCAAGGTGAAGGTGAAGAGGCGCAAGAGGAAAGGGCACAAGCTTTAGATATAGACGAAAAAGTGGAAGTGAAACCAGAGTTGGGTGATGTTGAGCTTAAACGTTTACAGTTACAAGTGCAACTGAAGAAGATGGAGAAAGAGTTTAAGTTAAAGGAATTTGAATTGGAAACAAAGAGAATGGAGTTAGAATTGGCAGAAAAGGAGAAAGCAAGGAAGTTTGAACTAGAGGAAAAGGAAAGACAACGGCAGTTTGAACTAGCAGAGAAAGAGAGAGAGAGGCAAGAGAGGGAGAGAGAAAGGCAAGAAAAAGAGAGAGAAAGGCAAGAGAAAGAGAAAGAAAGACAACATGAGCTAGAAGTACTTAAGTTAGGAGGCGGTGAAAGGCCCAGTACTTTTGATCCAGTGCGAAATAGCAAGATGGTGCCTAAATTTAATAAAAAGAAGTAAATAAGTTTTTCGTTGCTTTTGAGAAAATAGCAGCATCGCTTAAATGGCCAAGGGAATTTTGGGCAGTGATGGTCCAATCTGTCTTAGTTGGAAAAGCACAAATCGCTTTTTCTACGTTGTCTTTAGAGAGGCCAAACGACTATGATGCAGTGAGAGAAGTGGTTAGCTGCATATAAATTAGTCCCAGAAGCCTATAGACAAAACTTTAGACGGCTAAGGAAAACTCAAGACCAGACTTATAGAGAGTTTGCACGGAACAAAGAAAGACCCTTTGTAGAATGGTGTGAATCGAGGTCAGTAGATACAAAAGAGGATCTCGAGCAGTTAATTTTATTGAGGATTTTAAAGAGAACTTGCCTGATGAGATAAAGACCCATTTAGAAGAAAAGCAAGTAGTTTCTTTGGATTTTGGCATCTACCATGGCAGACGAATATGTGTTAACCCATAAACCTGTTGTTAGAACAGTTAACTGATCTAACTTGTTTTCAGGTAAAGCCAATGTTCAACGAAAATTTTCCCACAGCAAGAACGAACCTAACGTCCAGAAAGTGCATAACACAAGTCCGACCCGGAGAGATCGAAGTAACCTGGTATGTTGGGGTGCGGTAAGGCAGGACATGTGATAGCAATGTGTAGGAGCAGAAAGATGGACAACAAGAAAAAGGTATTGTTATTACAAACTTTAGGTCCTGTACATAATATTGTACCCAGTGAAGAAAGAGGGCGAGATTTGTTTTCACCTTACAAATCAAGTGCTAAAGTGTCCAGTTTAGACAACAAGGTGGAAATAAGTGTACAGTTATTGAGAGATACAGGCGCTTCTCAATCTTTACTCTTGAAGGATGTGTTGCCTGACAGTTTATTAGAAAGGTGTAAAGGTAATGTGATACTAGGGGGTTTCCCTGATACATTATATGTAGCTCCATTACTAGAGGTAGATGTAGATTCAAAGTACTACAAAGGAAATTGTATCTTAGCTATAGTAGACAAAATTCCTCTTGATGGAGTGCAGTTACTACTTGCAAACGATTTAGTATTGGAGTGAAAATCAATTTCCACGAGTAGAGGATGTAATGTTATGAGGAAATTCAGAATGAGGAAAATGGATTAAGTCAGAGTTGCAGGATGAGTGTAAAAGTAAAGCATAGACTTAATTGAAGATAAGCTATATGAAGATGAACTTGGAGGGTTGTTTAATAAGGAGACTAGACCTATTCTAGTGGTAGACAATAACATTGATGAAAGGAAAATAATTGAGGATAATGTAGGCAATCTAAATTGTACTAGAGAAAATTTGATAGAAGAGCAAAACAAAGATAAAGATTGTAATGCTTTGAAAAGGAATATGGAAGAAGGGAATAAACTAGGAAGTCAATTTTTCATGAAGGAAGGGTTATTAATTTGTAAATCTTTGGGTTCCACGAAGAAGAGTATGGAGGAAGATGACTAATCAAATTGTATTGCCAGAAAAGTTTAGAGTAAAGGTAATGGAACTTGCTCATAACAACCTATTTGCAGGACATGTAGGCATAAGTAAGACCTTTTATAGAATAGCTAGCAATTTCTTTTGGCCAAAAATGGAGAGCATTAAAAGATTTTGTAAGGAATGCCATGAATGTCAGATGGTAGGAAAAGTAAATAAGCCCGTCCCAAAAGCTCCGTTACAACCAATATTATCAGTAGGAGAACCTTTTCCCATATTTTATTAGATATAGTTGGGCCTTGCCTGTAGCCACGTCAGGAGTTAAGTATTTATTAACTATTTTTGATAGAGTAAGCAGGTATCCTGAGGCTATACCCATAAAATCGGCAACGACTAAAGTCATTGTAAGGCATTTAATAAATTTCTTTTTCAAGTAAAGGTTTACCAAAGACAATTCAAACAGATCAAGGGTCAATTTTCACCTCGGACCAGTTTAAGAAGTGGTTAAGTGACTTTAGAATAGAGCATAAATTATCTAGCCCGTACCACCCTGAATCTCAAGGTACAATAGAAAGGTTTCATCAAACCTTGAAAACTATGCTTAAGAAGTTTTGTTTGGATAAACGCAACCTTTGGGTCGAGAACTTGCCGTACTTGTTATTTGCAATTCGTTCAGTACCTAATGATAGTTTGGGGAATTTCACCTTTTGATATGATTTATGGTCATACTGTAAGGGGCCCGTTAGAAACAATTAGAGAAGGTTGGGAAGAAGAGCAGAGTGAAACTGATATTGTAGAATGGTTTTCTGATAATAAAAGTAAATTGTATAAAGCATGGGAATTTGCTAAAAGCACTTGGCTCATTCACAAAAGAGTATGAAGGAAAAATTTGATGTCAAAGCAGTGAATAGAAGTTTTAAGGAAGGAGACTTAGTATTGTTATTGTTTACAAAACGAGTAATATTGGTGAGAGTAAATTTGTGGGTCCATATTCAGTAATTAAAAAGATTAATAATACAAATTATGTAATTTCAACTCCTGATCATAAGAAAAACAAATGGTAGTTCATATTAATATGCTCAAAGTTTATCACGTGGGTGAAGTAAAGCCTACAAATGTAGTGAAAGTGATTCAAGATGAAGTGTATCCCATTGTTGATGTGTCTTTAAAAAGAAATTCTGAAATTTTAAATAACTTGATATTAAGTTAGCTCATCTGCAACCAGATTTAAGAGAAGAAATGAAGGATATTATTTTGGAACATGCCAGTATTTTTGGAGATAACCCTGGTAGAACTAGTGTAACTACACACGATATAAAGTTAGAGAGTGATGTAACACCAATTAAACAACATCCTTATCGTATGAATCCTTTAAAGAAAGAACTTGTTAAAAAGAGGTGGATTATATGTTAAAAACAAATTAATTTCTCCCAGTAATAGCCCTTGGTCATCACCAGTGTTATTAGTGCCTAAACCTGATGGAGAAGTGAGGTTATGTGGACTATCGGAAGGTGAATAAGGTAATTGTTTTCAGATACTTATCCACTACCCAGGTTAGAGGATTATGTAGATCGGATGGGATGTTCTAAATATTTAACAAAAATTGATTTGTGTAAAGGGTATTGGCAAGTTCCATTAACAGAAAAACGCCAAGAGTATTTCTGCATTTGTGACAAGTGATGGATTGTTTGAGTGTCAAGTAATGCCGTTTGGATTAAAAACGCAGCTTCAACTTTTCAAAGATTAATGAATAATGTTATAGCCAACTTAGAGAATTGTATAGTATATATAGGTGACGTAGTGGTATATGATGATTCTTGGGAAGAGCATAAGAAACATGTGAAAGCTTTGTTTTTAGCTTTGAAAGAAGCCAATATAACTGTGAATTTAAAAAAAATCGGATTTTTGTAAGGCTTCAGAAACGTATCTGGGACATGCAGTTGGTAATGGTACTGTAGCGCCTAAGGATAGTAATATCAAGGCAATTTTGAATTTTGAAAACCTAAGTCCCGTAAAAATATTCGACAGTTTCTTGGGTTAGTTGGTTTTTATAGGAAATTTGTTCCCCAATTTATCAGGAAGTAGCGGTCCCATTAACTAATCTGTTCAAGAAGAACGCTAAGTTTGCGCTTGGACTAGTGGATGTCAAGATTCTTTTGAAAGTTGAAGTCTGTACTAATTAGTAAACCGGTACTTAAAAACCCTAACTTTTTAGATCCTTTCATACTAACAGTGGATGCTTCAGATTATGGCATTGGAGCAGTGTTGTCACAAAAAGATAATAATGGGGTGGAGCATCCTGTATCATATTACTCCCATAAGCACAGATGCCCAATGTAAATACTCTGTAATTGAAAAGGAAACTTTGGCTTTGTGGTCGGCTATTCAACATTATGAGGTCTATCTAACTGGCAACGCTCATGTAATTAAAGTCAGGACCGACCATAACCCTTTAAAGTTCTTGAGCCAATTTAAAAATAAGAACCAGAGGTTAACACGCTGGTTTCTGTATTTACAGCAGTTCAACTTAGAAATTGCCCATATACCCGGAAAAGACAACGCAGTAGCGGATGCTTTGTCCCGATTGTAAATATTATTGGTTGTAAGAAAGTTAGGATTGTTAATGTTAAGGTGTTTAAAATTTATTGATCCATGTATACAATAAGAATTGTAGATACTGTATTTCAAGTCATATTATATCCCAGTAATTTTGATACTTGTCAAATGAATTTATAATTCATAAAGTAAAAATTTTTTTTTAAGAATTTTCATAGTAGTATGGGGTGTTACGAACTTTAGTAAAATTCCATTGTTTATAACTGTACTCTAGCCAAGAGATGGCGTTGGTATCGGACGTCTGTCGTTGTTCCTGTTTCTTTTCTTTAAGATCCTTACAGACGTTTGAGTACCGTAAAGTTCTGTAATTGTTGAGTAAGATATCGTTTGTTTAACAACTAATCCCCTTGTTTTTATGTTTTTTATTCGAGATACCGAGTGGAAGTGGACGGCTCGAGTAGTCTAGTTTGAGCAAATACGACAGAAGGTATCGGTGGATATAGTTGATCCTGATACAGAGGCCAGAAGCAAGAGTTTGTCCACCTGTGGTGAGACGATGGTTTAAACGGAGAG
>NC_089795.1:9480490-9530303 GCF_040412425.1 Macrobrachium rosenbergii | reverse complement strand
TGTCACTAAGAATGCAACTCTGTAGGGACCGCATACCTTGCATAAAGTCGATGCATACACACAATACATGCATATATATATATATATATATATATATATATATATATATATATATATATATATATATATATATATATAATTATATATATATATATATATATATATATATATATATATATATATATATATAATTATATATATATATTATATATATATAATATATAATTATATATAACATATATATATATATATATATATATACATATATATATATATATATATATATATATAAAATATATATAAAAAAATATATATATATATATACAGTATATATATATATATATATATATATATATTATATATATATACATATATATATATATATATATATATATATATATATATATATATATATATATATATATATATATATATATATATATATATATATATATATATATATATATATATATCTTCAACATTCAACATTAAACAATTGATATCATAGTCAGTTAAGAGTAATTGCAACCGTGGTGGCAGTAAGCGGGACTGCCTAAACATTGATAGTTAAAAACTGTCGATAAATTGGGCTAGCAATTAATCGTATCTAAAAGAGGAATGTTGGTTGATGACAGTGACTCATGCAAAAAGAGTTTAGTCGAAGGTTGGTGACCCATTTTCTTAAAGGGTATGCTCCATCTATTGTCAATGAGCTTCTTACCTTTTCTGCAAATGGTGGAAAAGGAAAGCCATTGGTCTAGAAATCAGTACCTATATTCAATTTGTAATATATATATATATGTATATATATATATATATGTATATATATATATATATATATATATATATATATATATATATATATATATATATATATATATATTTGTATATATATATATATATATATATATATATATATATATATATATATATATATATATATAGACGTGAATACGTGGCCTTGAATTTATCGGCACAAAGGGGAGGGAGGGAGGTCGCATCCGACCAAGCTTCCACACATGGCAATATCAATCAATCAATCAATTATACAGGTAATTATAAGAGAAAACCTCAAAATAATGACAAGAATGTATTGACAATTCCAGGTGAGGACTACTAGGGTCCTGATACATTACAGGAATAGTTGATACTTGAGAAAATACTTAATTACAACTACTGAAAAAGGGGGACAACACATGAGCCTGTACTACAGAGAGGGGGACTGGCAGAATATGTGAATTACTTCTATGGGTGAGAGGACCTCGATGGAGAAAGATTCTACAAGCGAACACCCGCCTTAGTGGGCTCGATGGGAGCATATTTCACAGCGTCAGGTTTGATCTGCAATGATATAGTCAAGAGGTTACCTGATGAATGGATTTTGGCACTGAGGAGGGTTCTGCTGAAGGCAGGGAATTTCTCTATCATAAATATTCATAAAACACAATAACACTTTATCAATGCAAGACAATAATCAAAACAAACTGGTCGCTAATATCACTCCAGGTATGGAAAGGAAGGTATGATGAAAATTAGTAATAGGAGAAGGAGAGGTGACCTGCATTCTCTACATCTCGCATAACCTTATCCTCAAGGACATCTCCGTGTGCTATTGACGATGGACTATGGCACTTGTTGGGCGGGGGGATGGGGAGGGAGAGAGGCAAAACTATGACTGGTGGACTCTAGGTCAAAGGTAAAGGGGCAAAGGAGTGAGGCTGTGTCACCTCTCATCCCGGAATCTCAAGTTGTTCTTCCTTGTGGGCGCCAGTCATCACCTCCCTTTTATAGTCTCCGACCAACTGGTCACAGATGCATGATGGAGTTGAAGCCATGGAGTTCCCATGGTTACAGACGTGTGATGGGTGGTAAGCCCATGCAGACCCCAAGTAGCACCGCACATTAATTCTTTAAGAGGTGTTAAAGAAACGAGCAGGATAAGGTTACTGCTACTTTACTGTGGACACAGGCGGTTTATATAGCGGCGGACTGACATCACGCCGAGGAATACAATGGGAACAAGGGTGACCTGAGGTCAATACCATTTGACAATAAAATACAATAAACAAACACACTTTGAGTTACACAAGTGAGCAATGGCAGAGTTGAATACATTCTGATACCTGAAAGACGGAACACAACATACAATTTGGTAGCAGGTAAATTTTTACATAAAACAATTTAATTGATTGGGTATCATTACCCAGGAGCGGCGATCCTGGGAGAAGCGAAGAAAATGGGTCGTCACCACAGGTAACGCACTCAGCGGGGACTTTACAAATACTCCCCAAAGACGTGGGTAACGTCTGATTAATTGCCATATCTGCTGGGGCACTGCAGGGTGCCGCGGCTGCATGAAGTGAGCGGGGTTTTGCACTGTGCGTGGGAGCGGCTGGATGTGGGTGTGGGCGGACGTTTACGGGGACGGCCACGTGCCTGTTTTCTGTGGTGGCCCGGCTGCGGGGGCGACTGCTCAGGCGCAGGGTGCAGTGCGGTGACGACTGTGTCCTCCTCCAGGAGGGTGGGCTTTATGCGGTCGACCGACACCCAATCGTCCTTTCCGTGGAGGGCGAGCTGGAAAACCTTGTCATTCCTCTCCAGCATGCGGAAGGGCCCCCTGTAGGGCCTGGTCAGTGGTGGGTGGACGGCGTCATCCCTGACAAAGACGTGAGCGGTGGAGGACAAGCTGGGTGGCGTGAAGGCAGCTGACCTGTCGGTATATGTCCGCTTACAGGGGGCGAACTTACCGACTACCTCGCGAAGCCTCTGGACTGACGGATTGTGACGGTCCTCCGTGACTAGTTCGCCTGGGACTACGAGGGGCTCCCCGTAGATTTTCTCAGCTGCGGACGGGTCGCCGTTGGCTCTGGGGACGGTTCTCAACCCGAGGAGGACCCACAGCAGCTGGTATTTCCAATCCTCAGCGGTGCAGCGGGCCATAAGGGATGCCTTCAGGGACCTGTGGAAACGCTTGACCAAGCCGTTGGATGCGGGGTTGTAGGCAGTGGTGGTGTGGTGAGATGTCCCCAGCAGGTGTGCCAGGGCGGGACCCTGTCGGTGGTTATGTGGTCCGGGACACCGAAGCGGCTGATCCAGCTGGAGAGGAGGGCCTCAGCACACGCGCTGGCGGTGGCTTCCTGCATGGGCATAGCCTCGGGCCACTTGGTTGAGTGGTCGACAACTGTCAGGAGATACCTGGCCCAGCCTAACGGGGGCAGAGGACCGACGACGTCGATCTTTATATGGCCGAACCGTCAGCGTGGCTAGGGAAACTCGCCTACCCCAGACTCAGTGTGACGACCAACTTTGCTGGTTTGGCACTGAAGGCACTGCCTCGCCCAGGTCCTTGCATCCTTCCGCATTCCGTGCCAGACGAACTTCTCTGTCAGCAGCTTGGCCGTCGTCCTGCCAGAGGGGTGGGACAACCTGTGGATGACGTTGAATACCTGGCGGCGACGGGAGGCGGGCACCAGGGGGCGAGGCTGGCTGGTGCTGACGTCGCAGAGGAGGTTTGGACCCCTGGGGGTGAGGGCCATGTCCCGCCACTTCAGGGACGTGATGGCGATTTGGTAGGCCGGAGTCGCCGGGTCGGCGATCTGCTCTCGGGCGAGGTCCTCGTAGTTGATCCCGAGCTGCACCGCGTTGAGCTCAATTCTGGAGAGGGTGTCTGCTACGGGGTTTTTTCTGCCAGGGAGGTACTTGACTGAGCAGGTGAACTCTGCGACGGCTGTGAGGTGCCATTGCTGCCTGGAAGACCATGCGTCCCCCTGCTTGGTGAAGGCGTGGACCAGCGGCTGGTGGTCCGTGTATATTGTGAAGGGCATACCCTCCAGGAGGAACTTGAAGTGCCGGACCGCCCGGTATACCGTGCAGAGTTCCCTGTTGAAGGTGCTGTAGCGGGCCTCAGCGGGGTTGAACTTCTTGCTGAAGGCGGCGATGGGCTGGGGGGCGCCGCCGACGATCTACTCCAGGACGGCTCTGCAGGCAACGCTACTGGCGTCCGTCGTCAGTTGGAGGAGTGCTGGGGTCCTGGTGGGCCAAGACAGTTGCCTCGGCGGTGACGCCGTCAGGGGAGAAGGCCTGCTGCTGGCTGGGTCCCCACACTAAGGATTTTGGTTGACCTTTCAGGACCTCCGTCAGGGGGGCCATTGTGTGCGCGATCCCGAGGAACTCCTGGACGGCCTTGATGGAGGTAAGGACGGGGAACCTGGTGACGGCTGCAACCTTCGATGTGAGCGGGCGGACACCATCTGGGGATATCTCGTGGCCTAGGAAGTCAGCTTTCTCGACGCTGCCGAAGGTGCACTTGTCAAACCTGACGACGAGGCTGTTCTCCTGCAGGGTGCCTCTGGTGCTCTTTGTGGGATCTGGAAAATATAAGGATATCATCCACGTAGCAGACGCAGAACTTCAGGTCCCCTAGGATGCTGTCCATGAGCCGCTGGAAGGTCGCCCCCACGTTCCTCAGGCCGAAGGTGGAAAAGGCAAAGACATAGGACCCAAAAGGCCTGATGATGGCAGTCTTCTGGATATCCTCTGGAGCAACTGGTACCTGAAAGTAAGATTTTAGAAGATCAAATTTAGAAAATATTTTAGCCCCGTGGAAGGAGGCTGTGAGGTCCTACATGTTCGGCAGGGGGTAGTGGTCAGGTTCAGTTGCAAGGTTGAGACACCTGTAGTCACCGCAGGGCCTTCAGGAGCCATCCGGTTTCTGCACCATGTGGAGGGGAGAGGCCCACGGGCTGGCGGCCTTTTTGCAAATTCCCATCCGCTCCATTTCGGCGAAGGCGTTTTTGGCCTCCTGAAGACGCCATGGGGGAAGCCTCCGGAACCTTGCATGTGTTGGGGACCCCTTCGTTTTGATGTGGTGGTAGATGCCATGTTTTGCTGGGGCCCCAGGGACCTGATGGAGCTCAGGCCCAAATATGTTGGGGAACTCCTTCAGCAGCTGGGCGTACTTGTGGGGGGCGATGGAGCAGATGGCAGGTGCGCTGGGTCCCGTTGCCAACGGGAGGGACTGGCAGGAGTCTGTGTCGAGGAGTGGGGTCCTTACGTCTGCGACAACGAAGTTCCAGGAATACCTCCGGCCAAGGATGGAGATCGACAGTGGCCTGGTGCCGTAGGAGAGGATGGGGGACCCGTTGGCGGCCGACAGGAAGGCAGCCGGGTCCAGTGAACTCATGCGGTCCTCCTTGGACACCGGAAATATTGTGTCGACCAACATCATCCTGCCAGAGATGGTGTTGCGGACGTAGAAGCCTAATGGCTCTGGGCTCCTGGGTTCCCCTGTTGCCATGGCGGCCTGTTCTGTTGGCTGCCACCTCCCCCGTTTTTTGGACGGGTGAATGAGCACGGGGGTTGGCAGTTCCGGGCATCCTTGCCGTACCGCTGGTGGTCGTAGCAAGGGCCTGGTGGATTCCCTTTGACGGTACTGTGGCCGCCTCCTGGTGACAGTGCCTATCTCCTCCTCTGCGCCATCCTCCTGTTGAGTGGAATTGACGGGGTGTGCGGGCACTGATGCCCGCTTCGCTGCCTTTGCGGAGTCGGTCAGCGGCTGTGCCGTGTGGATTAAGACCTCGAGGGGCATGATGTAGGGCTCGAGGATCTGGGTACGGACCTCCGGGAGGAGCTGGCGGAGAAGAATCTCCCGCGACAGGCTTATTTCAGACTGCTTACCGCTGCTGTCGGTGACGGGGAGGATGAGGAGGTCCTGTATCATGTCCCATGACTTCATGATGCTCTGTTCCTGCCGCGGGTTGATGACGAGGTCGAGGGCGCGGGCGGCCCTCTTGGCGACCAGCAGGGAGCAAGTCTCTGAGGAATGCTTTCAGGTGGTGGTAGGTGAGGGGGTGTGCGGTGGAAACCCACGGGACGAGTTTCCTGTAGACCTCCTCTGGTAGGGCGTTTATCACTGCATCAGCCTGCAGTACCTCGTCCGTGAGTTCCGCCAGCCTGAACTGACCCTCGACCCTG
This sequence comes from Macrobrachium rosenbergii, assembly GCF_040412425.1. Classification (NCBI taxonomy): domain Eukaryota; kingdom Metazoa; phylum Arthropoda; class Malacostraca; order Decapoda; family Palaemonidae; genus Macrobrachium; species Macrobrachium rosenbergii. The sequence continues at coordinate 9,524,330 of NC_089795.1, read as the reverse complement.
AACAGCCACGCTGATGGGTTCCCCTGGGTGATAGGCGGTGCTTTATGGTGTGGGCAGCTTTTGTCTGACCTGCTGGACAGGCTGCCAGGCAGGGCAGTGTGCAGGGCGCGGGCAGTGGTGTGGAGGAACGTGAAAGCCTCGGCATGGGGAGGGGCGCAAGTGATATGGGCGGGAGGTAAACATCTGAATCCGCGAGGTTTGCGGTTAACTGAACGAGGGTGGGGATGTCCGCGTCCATGCTCGCTCTTTCCCTCTTAATTGGAGTGGAACTCGCATCAATACGCACTTGGGAGTGCGCCATGTGAGTCCGTTAATGATGCTGGTGATTTGCCGACGAAAGTTGGCACGCCTGAACGCTGGTTACAGCGCCGTAATTAGTCCGCTAGGGGCGTGGGTAGTTCCTGGAACCAAGACTAAGTCGCCGTGAGAGTCCGCTAATAGCTCTGGGAACCATTCCGGGTTACCACTTTAAGAGGTGTTAAAGAAACGAGCAGGATAAGGTTACTGCTACTTTACTGTGGACACAGGCGGTTTATATAGCGGTGGACTGACGTCACGCCGAGGAATACAATGGGGACAAGGGTGACTGAGGTCAATAACATTTGACAATAAAATACAATAAACAAACACACCTTGAGTTACACAAATGAGCAATGGCAGAGTTGAATACATTCTGATACCTGAAAGAAGGAACACATAACATACAATTTGGTAGCAGGTAAATTTTTACATAAAACAATGTAATTGATTGGGTATGTCTGAATTTTGCATGACCTGTTACCCAGGAGCGGCGATCCTGGGAGAAGCGAAGAAAACGGGTCGTCACCACAGAAAACCCGCTCAGCGGGGACTTTACAATTCGACGCCAATCCGTGGCAGGTAGGATCAGCCCACGCACCAACTTTCTCCTCGCTAATGGTGTCCCCTGGCTATGCGGGTGGCCACTATTCTGCTAATCCCAACGCCAGGATCCTGTGAGAGAGGAAGAGAGCGAGAATCACCGTTTCCAGGAAAAGGGGGATTCAGATTTAGACGAGGTTTTAGACGAGGAATAGGGAAACTCCAAATCAGTTCTCTGTTCTCTTTGGTTATTTGTTTTATTCTAATTTGAGGCGAGTGGGCTGGCTTTCTACGAGATATGCAGATGCAATCATGTCATCTGCATAATCTTGTAGCTATATATATAATATATATATATAATATATATATATATATATATATATATATATATATAAATATATATATATATAATATATATATAATATATATATAATAAATATATATATATATATATATATATATATAATATATATATATATATATATAATATATATATATATATATATATATATATATAATATATATATATATATATATATATATATATATATATATATATATATATATATATATATATATATATATATATATATATATATATATATATATATATATATATATATATATATATATATATATATATATATATATATATATATATATATATATATATATATATATATATATATATATATATATATATATATATATATATATATATATATATATATATATATATATATATATATATATATATATATATATATATATATATATATATATATATATATATATATATATATATATATATATATATATATATATATATCTTGTAATTTCCACAATGGTCCGTGGATGAAGTATATAATAAGTCCTCACGTGAAAATGAAGAATTGGTACCAAGACTTTCAACTTTTATTCAAAGTCATCTTCAGGGTACTGAACAGAGTTTAGAGAATAACATATACAAGAAAGCAATATGGGTCACAGATAACAATAAAATAAAATGAGTCAACAAGCCATTTAAGTATGTAAACAACATTCATTCAAAAAACAAAAACATACTTAGTGGAAATATGTAATTACTACAAATGCCAGTACAAAACTATCTGTTTGTAAAAAATCTAACAGCTTGTTTTACTCTTGCATCCTAAGAATAAAGCTTTTTAACAATTCGTCCATCTTAAAAAGACCATCGCTCAAATTCATATTACTAAAAGAACTAATGAGGCATCCTTCGACCAACAATCTGTCATGCAACGAGGAACTCCTAAAAACAACTACAGCTGAATTCCAATCTATTGGGCCCAAAAGTCTCTTACGTGACAAAAAATGGCGCTTGAGCTGGTTGCAACCCATACATTATATTTATGCTGTGTGACTCTCTTACTTAGTACCTTACCAGATTGTCCAATATATGTAAATTACAAGTTGAGCAATCAATTTTGTACACCCCTCCTGCTGGCATTTCTGGTTTGTTACAAACAACAAATTCTTGATAGACGAAGTATTACTAAAAACAACATTTATTTTCAGACATTTCAGGCTACGTACAATCGATAAAAATTCACATCGGTATGGCAAAACCAAAATATTTTAGTCATGAAAGGTCAAGGAATTATGACACTGAAAATATTTTTTTGGCCATACCGATGTGAATTTTATCGATTGTACGTAGCCTAAATGTCTGAAAATAAATGTTGTTTTTAGTAATACTTCGTCTATCAAGAATTTGTTGTTTTGTAACAAACCAGAAATGCCAGCAGGAGGTGTACAAAATTGATTGCTCAACTTGTAATTTACCTTATATTGGACAATCTGGTAAGGTATAAGTAAGAAAGTCACACAGCATAAATATAATGTACGGTTGCAACCAGCTGGCAGCGCCATTTTTTGTCACGTAAGAGACTTTGGGCACCCAATAGATTGGAATTCAGCTGTAAAATTTTTAGGGAGTTCGTTGCATGACAGATTGTTGGTCGAAGGATGCCTCATTAGTTCTTTAGTAATATGAATTTGAACGATGGTCTTTTAAGATGGACGAATTGTTAAAATTCCATGTTATTCTTGAAGGGTTGCAAGAGTAAAACAAGCTGTTAGATTTTTTACAAACAGATAGTTTTGTACTGGCATTTGTAGTAATAAAAGTATTTCCACTAAGTATGTTTTTGTTTTTTGAATGAAAACATGTTGTTTACATACTTAAATGGCTTGTTGACTCATTTTATTTTATTGTTATTGTGACCCATATTGCTTTCTTGTATATGTTATTCTCTAAACTCTGTTCAATCCCTGAAGATGACTTTGAATAAAAGTTGAAAGTCTTGGTACCTTTTTAATTCCTTTCATTTTCACGTGAGGACTTATTATATACTTCATCCAAAGAGGACCATTGTGAAATTACAAGATATATATATATATATATAATATATATATATTATATTGATATATATAATATATAATATATATATATATATGAACATGTGTGTATATATATGTACATATATGTATTATGACGGGAAGGAAAGATTCCAGTACGAAATGAAAAAAAACCTTTTTGGCTTTCCTAGATATGCCATCCCTGAGTTAACAGTTTTCTTATGACTCAACTGACATGCAGATGTTAGTCATCTTTTCAACTACAGTGGGTTTCGTCTGAAGGTTCAGTTAATGCAAAGGACCACACTTCTCTAATAATAATGTATGCAACAGTGAACTGATATTGGATCTTTCCTAGATAGTGACCCCCTGCAAAGTTCAGGGTCGTTATCTAGACTAATATTTCTTTGGGGTCATATCTTTATGATATTTACAGTCTTTATGTTTTTCCGAAATCTCCATCGGGCTTGTACTAAACACGGAGCAAAGGTGGATACAACCGCAAAAACCCTTACCACTATCTAGGAAAGATCCCTGATATCCTCTGGCAACAGCAATGTCAGTAAGATCAAACCTTTCTACAGTGGATATTCTGGTCTCAAGAAATATTAATGTCGCAAACATCCTATCAATAACTTCTCATACTGTTTTACCTTTGTCATACCTCCTTGCTGAACTTTATTACAGCTAGATCATTTTCCGTAGGTCAAGAATACTTGGCTTAATTCACTAACCAATGAAAATATTTTATAATGCCTTCTGTCTCACCCAAATTTTGTTTTAAACAAGGAAGATGTATAGAGGAACAAATAATACGCTGGTTAATAAAAAAATGGCGGAACTAGGCAACAACTGTAGAAAAGCAATAAAACTGACAAACCAGACTGAAAAAAGCAAAATACAAAGCCCTAGAATAAAGGAAAATGAAAGCATAAAAATTAAGAAATTAGAAATCAAAACTGAGTTGCACAGGATAATGATGAAAGGTGGGTTGAAACTTACAAGCGGAATATTTAGTGAACTGCTGCAACTCTGAATGAATCAAATAGATGACCATTAAGGAAGAATAACGCATAATTATTCAACATTAAATTCTCATCTAGTGTTACTTTAAGACTTACCAATATAAACAATGAACAATTACATTCAACAGAGGAGTAGAAAACTAGCCAAATAGAATATATCACCAATTAATCTCATAAAATAAACCAGTTTCAGTACCATTGACTCTTTATGAACAAATTGTTTATAAAACAAAACAAGAGCCCTTTGATTTCAATACCTTCCTAGATCACTTAACATTCCAGTACAAAACTCAACTGTTTACAATATATGTTCTCAATATTATTTGAAATAGCTTTTATTCTTATGAATAAAGTTTCTGGACCATACATTTATTTAAAAGATCGTCGGTGACTGTCATATTACTTCAAGAACTAATTGGCATCCTTCCACTTGAACAATTATATCTACGATATTCGCAAAAACAACTCACGGGTTCTTTAATCCAGGCTATCTAAAGTTCTTACCTACAAAAACTGGCGTTACGTAATTTAGTTGTCTTCATACTTATGTTAGTTGATTCACTACCTATCATACGGGTACGATAAGATACGATCTGAAGTCTTAAGAAGTGGGTAATCGCCAGAAGAATGGGTCACAGGGAGGTTTTCTACCCGGCACAAAAATCCTGGCAGTGACTTTTTTGGTCGTAGGTAATCAAAGTTAATCGTAAAAGTGTCTTAAATCAGTCGCCAGTAAAACCATGCCATTGCTACCAAGGACAGGTGTCATAAAATATGACTGTCGCAAGAAAATTGCTCGTGAAAACGTAGCATGACACTCATGGATAAGTCGCACAAGTCATCATAGAGACAGTCTTGCTGAAGTCTCGGGAGATCATTTGAGACGCGTCGCCATTTGACAGCAATTTATTTTTATATGAAACAATAAAAATGCGCCGAAGTTTCTTCGGCGCAATAAGATTCCACAGCGTATAATGCTTTAAGAAACTCTCAGCAACTGCCCATGAAAACTCTCAGCCGCGGCCCATGAAACTTTCAGCCACAGCCTGGTGGTGGCTTGTGCTGTGGGCACCTAACGATGCCAGACGCACGATCATGGCTAATTTTAACCTTAAATAAAATAAAAACTATTGAGGCTAGCATGGCTGCAATTTGTTATGTTTGATGATTGGAGGGTGGATGATCAACATACCAATTTGCAGCCCTTTAGCCTCAAGTAGTTTTAAGATCTGAGAGGTGGACGGACAGACAAAAAAGCCGTCTCAATAGTTTTTTTTTCACAAAAACTAAAATCGCCACGACTAAATGTTTACGGTTTAGTCGCCGAAGATCGCATCTCGGGTGTGCAAAATTTTACTTCTAGGTTACGAACTGCCGATTTGACTTTGTCTGAAATTCACTTTTAAAAATATTTTACCAGAGAAACTGACACTTACATCACGTGTTGTACTGGCATAACGCTTCGTACTCCACTGTTATAACTGAAATAAAGAAATCTATCTCCTGAGGATTGCCACAGTTTTCTAATAGCAGACTAATCAAACATCTTTACCAGATTACTGTAGGAATTTTCAAACGCTCTGGGTTGACTAACATGTAATAAATTTTGCTCTTTAATTTATTTATTTTTATCACACCGTAAAACCGAATAGAAAGAGATATATCTATTTCGTCTTATTCTTCCCCCTATTTTCTTCATGCAACGATAATACTAAGGAGTTGGAGAGAGAGAGAGAGAGAGAGAGAATTTCGTATAATAGAATAAAGAATTTATACCCTTTATACGTAAAACGTACAATACCAAAATCATAGTTGTATGGAAAAAATCAAATTATTAAAGAAGACGTTGCATGTATAAAAGTAATTGGTAATTATCCGAAGCTGATCTGACGGATTTCATTGCAAAAGCGAAACAGAGGTTTCGCTTTTCTCTCCTTTCCCATTAACGACGACAAATCGCACAAAAAGAAAGATTTCATGAAATAGTTCGCATTACCTGAAAATAGGGATGAGACCCCAAGCCTACAGTGTAGGGACCTATATATTTTATGTTGCATCACGTAGCATGAGCAACAACACATTATGAAGACTCAGGAACTTTGTATATAACAAGAATATCAACAGACTACTTGTTCTCAATTTACTGAGAACAAGTGATTTAATGTACGGTCACTATTGAAGTTAATTTCACTTGCAACCCCTGTAGGCTATCCTCTTTTTCTATTCGGGCTGCCAAGCTGCTAAGCTGCCAATCATCAGCTCTTTTTTTCTGTGTTCGGGCTGCTAAGCTGCCAATTATCAGCAATAAGTTTCTAAATGTAACTCAAAGGTATATTAACAAATATGTGCCTGTACCTTACAAATTAGAGCATCCTTCTTCAAACTTTTAATAAGAGGTATATAACCGTTAGCTAACAAACGCAAATTGCTGTTTCATCTGCTTTTAATTCTTGGCAGTCTATGAAAACCTATTAATTCAGTATCATGCCTCGCAGCTACCGTGTTTTCCTCGATCACTGAACAATACTGTTCCTTCCGTGATCCTCTCAAGTACTGCGGCAGTCTGTGTCTGATACTGGATGTACAGGTTTTACAGGACAATTTTCGAGGAACCAGTCAGTGTTCGACATACAAGCCTTAAGATCAGAACGTAAAAGTGTGATAAAATATTACATTGAATAACTGGAAAGTGTGCAAATAAGGGATTCACAGGTGCCTGACACCATTATTTTTGGTCCATTTCATATTTTCTCAGAGAAAACGCAGACAATGCTTTGGAACGCATAGACTATCGAAATATCTCGCAAGACTCCAACTAACAGCGAGGAGGTGTTCAAAGACAACTTAATTTTTTTTAAACAGTTTGTAGCTTATCTTTACGGGACATGTAACGAATGGAGTCAAGAAGACAAAGCCTTGAAGTGATGGAGAACATCAAAGACGAATGCTCCGAAGGCGATTCTGCAGAGAGCATCAGAGCAAATACCAATGGGCCTTCCCAGAATTACAATAACCGTCAAAATAATACTAATACTCTGAGACATCTGAATTCTATACCAAGAAACACTGATTGTTCAAGTATACAAGTTGCTTTAGGTGACCCTGTGAGAAATGTAGCTTGCCTTCATCGACAAGAATCGTCATTAAAGGATGGAGAAACGTCCAGTTGTTGTAAAATCTATGAGCCACCTGTGGGAACATCATATTATGATGATTGCAGTAACAAGAAAAATTCTACTGAAAGTTCAAACAACGGTGGTGATAATTATTCAAGCTCAGTTGTTGCTGACATTTGCTCAAATTTAGAGGCAGTCTCAAGATCAACGACTTTCACCGCAAATGCAGTGCCCTCTGCAAAGATATTGAAGAAGGAGGTGACCAGATAAATCATGTTAAAGTAGTCAGTGAAACAAGGAATCAAGTTCCTAGTAGTTCTAGCGACTATGAAGATAATCGCACAACGGAAACGAATGCTGCAACGTACAAAGATGGTTGTCAAAATGGTGAATATAACAGAATAAATCAGTGTCCAAGCTCTTCTGGGTCTTTAGTCTCAACCTACAATCAAAATAGTGCTACAGAAATTAACATTACTGCATCATCCTGTTCGGAGATAAGCAGATCTCCCTCATCCATTTCCTATAAATAGTTCTGCAGCCCATTCAGAAGATGGAAATCCACCTTCTGTAATATCATGCAGTTCTGAAGCAAGCAGTTCTATAGCAATATAGTGGAGCACTCAGAGATATATAATGAAGGATCATTATCATCTGGATACTGCAATGCAGGCCCTTCTTTGGGGAACGGGGCACAAAGAGCATCAAGAGTTATTCATATCCAGCCCATTCTGTTAAACCCCTCACCAATTAAACCCATAAAATGTACGTATATATATCGTTCACCATTTATGAAGTTGAGTCCACCTTGCTATTTTTGCTATATATATCGACCTATAAATATAGAGAAACAGATGGTTTTGACTGGCGAAGATATATAATATAGATATATTAATATGCTATAAGACGCTTGGTATAGAAAAATATAATATAATATATGCTTCAACATCTAGTGACTTTTGCGAAATGAATAATATCCCATTTACTATTAGCGATGGATAGGTATGCAGGAGCCATCAAACAGTAATCACAAAAAATCTCTGCCCTCCCCATACAATTCTAATAATTTATCAATAGGATCACAAGAGTCCCAAATCTATACAGATGACATTCAAGAACAGAGATTAGTATTACTGAATCTGCTAATGACAGATGTCACAGCAAAGAAGAATTAGTGAATCTTTCTGGGAAATAATAATGGAAACTTGGCCTTTGTGCATTTCATCAGATCCACCACCATATTTCATCAGGCACAGGAGTTCCCCACCTTACTCACCTCCTACCCCATCTTCATTTGCCCAACACGATACAAATAGCATGGACGTCATAATTTTCATATACAAAATAATATGACTTTACGCAAGTGGAGTTAAATAGAAACTGGTAATTATTTCTTGGTTTCTGTTTCAGCTACTATATATAGTTATTGCTGTTGGCATCAATAGCCGTTCTTTTACTACCACTAATAATAATAACTAACACCATCATCAAGATTGTATAGCTGTGGAAGAGTGGTTCAATCTCCCGACATTGTTACTCACAGGGCAGAGAAGTCATCCACCAAACCTCAAAATACCACGATCATTTATATCTTAAAACCCCTATAACAATCGGATTCACTGTCCTTATTCTCAAAATTATCACTGAATATTCCACAACTGTCGGCACGCTCTTAGGCATTTTAAAATAAGTTTTTTCCCATCTCCTTATGTTTATGCATTTAGGCAATATGACAACCGAACACAGTTATGGTATTTTTCAGTGTCTTGCTACAAAACTTAGGACCAGGTAGACAGTAGTTGATTGCATTGTTTCTATATAAACTAGCTTAAAAAATTAACTAAAATTAGTGGCAAAAGTGAAGTGAAGCAAATTAAGCCCCTCCTCTTATGGGTAACTGTACTAAACACTAGGTTACTAGGTTTATAGTTTGGCAGCAAGATCATTTAGCCAGACCCCAGAACCCTTGAATGACAATGCCTTAATTTGAGCTGAAGTATTTGCAGGCAATTAATTGAAAGAAAATGTTCCCTTGTCCAAAGTACTTAGCATAACTAACCACTGGGCTCTACGAAGGACAGCATGTATGTCGAACAAGGCAACTTCAGATAAACAATCCCCATTTTCCCAACTTCTTCGCTCTTGTTCGTTTCAACAGCTAAGCCACCACATCCCATCACAATTTTCATTAAATAATCCTTAATCATGTAAAAGTAGTTTCACATTTTGCAGATGGTATGAGCTTAATTTTCCGGATGCATGCACAACCCCTTATGACTAGCGTTGTTTGTAGCATTCAAATTTCTTTTAATCAGTCTATACTTTGCCCAAGCTCTTTCCCTATTGGTTTGCACCTGCACGCTAACAATTCCTTCTAACAAAAACGGCTGGTGGTGGTGGTTTGCAAAAAAACTTGTTTTTCGCTTCCAGCCATAACGTGAACTATTGCCTGGGCATATTTAGAGTAAGTTCCGTTGTTACCAGACTTTTTATTGGCAATGTATTCCTCCATCCTGGAACCCCATAATTTGTAGTCATTATTTTCACTTCTAGTAATGAAGATTGAAGGTATCTCTATTATTGAAATGATTGCTTTATACATTTGAATTAGTATCAATCTACTTTATTGCAGATTGGCCAAGAGAATCCACTCATTTGTTTGAGAATTTTGTCATCTGATTGTTACCTGTGCTATTTATGAATCTGTTAATAAACCTTCATATTGTATCTGTGAAACTGTACATAATGACAATTTGTTAATTTTTATGACAATCATCAAGATTCATATTTTTTAAAGGATCATGATGTTTTGATTGTTAATCTCAAGAGTCACTCTTGCAATTTTTTTTATTCCATTTACATTGTATGTTTATACTGAACAAATAATGAGATGCTTATCATTGCCAGGATAATAGGAATTGTAATGGCTTAGTATTTGGTCATGGAAATTCAATAATCATCTTCTTATCTACATAATTAATATCATTGTTAGGATATTAGTAACTGTATCTGGCTACAGTGGTAGGCGGGAATAGAAGAAGAATAACAACACACCGCCGACACAGCTCCTCTCTGTATCCTCTTGTATACGTTAATTCTGTTCGAGAATACATTACCATTTTAAAAGAACCTACCAGTATTCATTCAGTACCTTATACTGGGACTTACACCAAAGAAGATGGCGCAGTGATTATGGGAAAGTGGTAAAAAACTCGAAAGAAAAGTTTAAGGAAACCCCGCCATCAGCTCAGTGTTTCAAGCGAAGTGAACTGTAAACTTTTCGTCATTTTCAAAGTGATACTGACTTTGCAGTTACTCGCAGTGAAGTGTATAAGTGCAGTGTAGTGCATAAAGTGTAGTGTGGCAGTGTTACGGTGTGTATTACGTTTAGGGACTTTTATTCATTTAATGAGCACATGGCTCCTTTTCATGTTCGTTTCTGCTTCCTGATACATCCCCTCTCAAACACCGTCATCGGTTAACTGGTTACTGATCACACTGTCACACGCATGCACGTGCACTTTCGGCGACTCTGCGGAGGCGGCAGTCATTTCTCCTGCGTTCCTCCTCCACTCCCCGTGACGTCATCTCCTTCACTGTTACGTCATCACTGACGACCTGCATCTTTTACGATGGGCGGCAAAAACAAAAATAAAGATACTAGGGATGTCTACGCCTTCTGAGGATATCGGAGCTACAAGTATGGATTTCTTCTCTATCAACCTCTACCTCTTCAGCCTCAACCAATGATGTTTTAATGCAATTGTTGCAACAACAACAACTGCAACAGCAGCAACTCATGCAGCAACAACAGCATTTTATGCAACATCATCAACAAATGGCTCAAATTTTGGCTAATATACAGCAGGGTATTCACACAACTCCCACAACTCTCACTACAAATTGCACCAAAAGCCCAGTTTCACTTACCTGAGAAGCTAAACTGGATGTTTCACTAAAGAGGAGCTCAAGAATGGAAGTTAAAATGGAGCGATTATACAACCCTTATTGATTTTCATACATTGCCTCAACCAAAGCAGTTTGCTTCTTTGAGACTTTGCTTAGAAGATGAAGTTTTGCGTGTCTTAGATCACACTTTGGGAGTGAAACCTGTTCAACTCTACCTGTGGACGACATAAAATTATAACCCACATGAAGGAACAGAGGAATGAATCTCTTGAAGATTGAATTCACAAATGCAGGCAACAGCCTGGGAGACCTTCGACAACTTTTGGGTAAGATTGAAGCAAATTGCTGATGATATTGACTTGTGTAAAGGAAGAAATTGTGTTGATAATCAGCTGAAACATGCAATACTTGTCGGCTTAACGGATAATGAAACAGTGCAGCATTTATTAAGAATGAAAGCCAATACATCATTATCTGACTTCCTGACTGTTGTTCGGTCTCGTGAAGCAGCACAAGGACTTCAAGTGCCATACAAGTGGGAGTATCAACCAGCTAAAGGCACAATGAATGCAATTTCAACATACAAGAAGAGTATGAAGAAACAAAATCATCAAAACAAGCAAGAAGCCTCACCAAATAAGAAAGCAACCCCAGAAGAAGCATTGCAGAAGAAAACAAACAAGGGCCAATCTTGTTATTGGTGCGCAGGTGATCGTCACCCTAGAAACAAGTGCCCAGCAAAGGACGCAAAGTGCACAACATGCAACAATAAAGGACATTTCGCAAAGATCTGCTTCAAGTCCCAGCAAAGCAATTCAAGAGGACATCCATCTAACCAAAAGGGCAATCAAAATCAAGGGATCATATCAAGTTTAACATCCGAGGCTAATGTCAGAGCCATCAATGCTGGAAAAATAGGACCACCTTGTCCTGTGATTCCATTACAAATAGTATTCGGGAACAAGCAAGGACTATTAGATGTAATTCCAGACACAGGATCAGGCACAACTGTTATAGGTAGACAACACTTACAAAGCTTGGGAATTCAACTAAAAGATTTGGACTCGTCTGATACCCTGAGACTACGAAACCCTGACGGCAGCGATTTCAACGGCAGCGTCCTGGGATCTATGCAAGCTACTATGACGTATGGGAATGAGAGCACGACTGGATGGATAAATGTCGTGTCCAATCTCTCCCGACCTCTATTATCATGGTCTCACGCTCAAGCCCTTCGGATTGTACCACAGGAATTTCCTCAACAAATATCGAAGAAGAGTGAACAAGGTCAAGTAAAGCACTTATCTCAAAACAACTCCCTGCCGCAGCCGTCCTCATCTTCAGGATCACAGTCAAGAAAGTCTTCAGCAGACATCAAGAGTGAACTTCTTCAGCAATTTCCCGATGTGTTAGTAACAAAGGATGACCTTAAGAATGGAATCATACTTAAAAAAATGTCTGGTTCGCCTATGAAAATACATCTCAAGGAAAACGCAAAGCCATTTGCCATTCATACCACAAGGCAAGTGCCATACTGTTGGCAAGAAGACGTCAAGAACGAACTAGAAGCACTGGTCACTCAAGGTATTATAGCACCAGCAGGAGATCAGCCATCTGTATGGTGCCATCCTATGGTTGCAGTTCCCAAACCAAAAGGAGGTGTGCGGATCACCGTGGACATGACAAAACTTAATACTCAAGTGGATCGTCAACCCACCCTCACTGACGCCACAGGAAGCCATGAGGCGTATCGATCGAAAAAGCAAAATATTTTACAACATTTGACGCACTACATGGCTACTGGCAAATACCACTGGCGGAAGAAGACCGTCATCTTACAACATTCATCTCCCCACTAGGGACGCTTTACATTTTGTCGAGGACCAATGGGCCTTGCTCAACTGGTGATGAATATAACCGTCGAGGTGACGAAGCTTTGTCAGGAATACCTAATCTCGCTAAAGTTGTCGATGATATCATCATATGGGATGACGACCTGAAAGTCATTGCCAACGTATCAAAGACGTTTTGAACCGATGTCGTGCTCATGGAATAACTTTGAATGCTGAGAAAATGTGCATTGCTTCTCCCAGTGTATCATTTTGCGGATATACCATTTCTGAGACAGGTATAGCAGCTAACAAAGATAAAACAAAAGCAATCACTGAGTTCCCTACACCAACTAATATCACAGACTTAAGGTCATTCATGGGACTCGTAAATCAATTGGCTGAATTCACTCCAGACATCGCTTCAACCGCACAAGTTCTTCGACCACTTATGAACCCAAAGAATTCATTTATATGGACATCAGATCATAACACAGCTTTTCTGAAGACGAAGAAAGCACTTACAGAACCCCCCATATTGGTGCATTTCGACCATACTCTACCAACGGTGCTACAGACAGACGCATCAAGACTCAACGGTATTGGTTACGCCCTCTTACAAGAACATGCAGGTGTATGGCGTTTGGTCCAATGTGGATCACGTTTTTGGCAGATGTGAAAGCAGGTACAGTACAATCGAATTGGAAAATGCTTGCAGTAGTGTGGCCATGAAGAAATGCAAATATCTCCTGGTTCTAGCACAATTTAGTCACATAACTGACCATAAACCACTGATTCCACTATTAAACTCATATACTTTGGACTGTATCAAAATCCAGACTACAGAGACTACGAGAGAAAATTTCAGGATACGTCTTCACTAGTACGTGCGCATGGGGCAAAGACTCTGCATACCAGATGCTTTTCACGTGCCCCAGTGGACACACCTACAGAAGACAGCGTACCCCTGGGAAATGAGACAAGTATGTGCATCAGAAGTGCCGTGAATCGCAGCACGCCTATAAGAAACCTCTCTATCTCTGCAGGACCAGTTACAACTACTCAAGACACTTCATCTAGTGACCCCATCCTGGAAGAAATACGCCAGCAGCACTCATCAACAAAACCTACAAACAGATCGTTGAACAAGATAACAGGATTTCAAACAAGGCACTTCTAGAAGATCTATTACCTCACTGGAAAGTACGTGACCAATTATCTTTAGATGGGAACCTCATATTATATGGTGCAAGAATCTCTAGTGCCACAAAAAAACCTTGACGACAGGTTTTGAAGAGACTTCACGACAGTCATCATGTACTGAAGCAACTAAACGACGAGCAAGACAAACCGTTATGGTGGCCAAGTATCAATAATGATATCTCTAATGTAGTTCGCACATGTGAGGCATGTCAGGTCATGCCCCAAGTCAACAAAAAGAACCATGCCTCATCAATACTGACACACCCTCTCCAGACCGTTTGAGTCCATGTCTGCAGATTTCTTCAGTGTTGCTGGTAGGGCTTACCTCGTCTATGTTGACAGATACTCAGGATGGCCAGCAGTCGGTCATTGTGGAAATGATACTACAATGTCCAAAACTATTCAACTTTGCAGGACTTTCTTTAGGGATTTGGGTGTACCCATCAGACTCAGAACGGACGGAGGACCCCAATTCACAAGCCATGACTTCGCTGACTTTCTGAAATGCTGGGGAGTTCGCCATGACTTATCCACCCCACATTACCCACAGTCGAATGGACACGCAGAATCTGCTGTGAAGGCGATCAAACACCTCATAACGAAAGTCTCAAGTAATGGAGATATCAGGAACTGCGAAGCATTTGATCGTGGATTACTAGAACTAAGAAATACACCTAAACCTGATGGTCGGAGCCCTGCACAAATCCTATACGGAAAACCCCTTTGTTCATGTGTGCCTGCACATGCAAAGTCTTTGCACCTGAATGGCAGAAGAGAACTATTGATTGTGATCAACAAGCAGCAGAACAATTCAAGAATTCTGTTGACAGATACAACAAAACATGCCAAACCTCTACCCCTATTCCTATCGGAGCAACCATTAGGATCCAATACCCTATTTCAAAACGTTGGGACAAAGTTGGTACAGTTATGGGTAAAGGAAGGAATCGAGACTACCTGATAAAAACGGCAGCATGAGGAGTACTCTGGCGCAACCGAGATTTCTACGCACCATCCGTACACTTGCCATACAGCATCAGGATGACAGTCCTTCAATCCTCTTCAGCATCAGCACAGTCAACCAAAACTATCCATCAACAAGTACGGCGATCACAAAGACTGGCTCATCGTCCATAAAACCTTTTGCGAACACCAAGGGAAGGAAGTGTATGACAATCATCAAGATCGAATCGCAACGGATCGTGATGTTTTATTGTTAACCTAAGTATTGCCAATTTGGCAACACATTTAGCATTGTATGTTTAGGCACATGTAAAAATACTCACATGTATTATCATTGCCAGGAGCAGTAGGGAATCTGTAATCTTAGTATATATATACATACTACATTCAATATCATCTCTGCTGCTACATAATTAATATCATTGTTAGGATATTAGTAACTGTATCTGGCTACAGTGGTAGGCGGAATAGAAGAAGAATAACAACACACGCCGACACAGCTCCTCTCTGTATCCTCTGTATACGTTAATTCTGTTCGAGAATACATTACCATTTTAAAAAACCTACCGCATTCATTCAGTACCTTATACTGGGACTTACACCCAAAGAAGAGTTTCCCTGAATAAACCCCTGTAAAGTGGCAAAGAATTCTAAATTCCAGTATGGCGACCTTCCACCTTAAATTATAACTCCAGGAAAATTCGGAGGCAAGTCTTAATTAACTCCTTTTTTTGATTACATACTGGACTCCCTTGTCTGTAAGTATCAATTTTAATGTTGTATGTAAATTCTCATCAAAACCAGTCCAGTCTGTAACAATAATAATATATATATATATATATATATATATATATATATATATATATATATATATATATATATATATATATATATATATATATATATATATATATATATATATATATGTGTGTGTGTGTGTGTGTGTGTGTGTGTGTGTGTGTGTGTGCGTGTGCGTGTGTGTGTGTGTGTGTGTGTGTGAAGCCACTGGGAAAGTTAAAATTGAAACGACAGAGTGCCTACTACTTTCGTGTACTTTAACACGTCTTCGGGGCACAAAGTAACACAGAGCACAAAACGAGTGAGCAAGAAAGCTCTCACAAAAACAAAGTGAAGAAAAATAATTAAAATATGTACAATAAGGCCATTGCAAACAGAAACAATGTTCGTCCAGATCACTTAACCACTTAACACCCAAACAAGTCAAAACAAGGAAAGTAATTGCCTACTGACCGCATTATATACAGTAATAACAGTAATAATAATATACATACAAAGACACCAATAAAACAAACAACGGCAAGTAATATTAAAAAAACTGAACGAACAAAAAGCCGCCTACAGGAACTTGTGATGCCAAGTAGTCTACTCCCTTGCAGATTACTGAAAAACTCGGATCGACCTTTTGACGATTTTCTTGGCCTGATCCTCGAGAAATATATTTGCATTAGCAAGATAGAAGTGGCTGGAAAATTCAAAATTCTTCAGTGTAATCATCAAGCGTTTCATCAAGCAATACAGATTGAACGGAAGACTTCCCTTCTGCATTATTGCTACAGGAAATTGAGATGGGTGCGTACTAATTTGGATATGAAACTGAATGGGAAACTAAAACGTCTTACCAGTGATTTTGTGATCAATTTGTCGGATCGACCACTATATGACGTCGATAAATGTGCTTTAGGATATTGGGTTTTTCTTTCACAAAAAGTATCAGTTGTGTTGAAGTAGCGAAATCATTTTGCATTTTTGAAAATTATGTTAACTTATCAAATGATGATAATATCTGTAAAGGGATTGTTTATGGATTTATGTCAAAGTCCTTCAACTCTAGTGTTCCTCTTCGTTTTATGAAAGCTTATAATGTTCTTAAAAAAGATGTAAAATTTGCATATCACGAAAGCAGACAAATCAAAGGCCATAGTAATTATGAACAAAGAGGACTATATAACGAAACTGTCAGATTTGTTAAGTGATCCTATTACTTAGGACGATGAAGAGTTAGAGGAATTCATTTCTGGTGATAGAAATTCATTTCTCGCTATAATGTGGTTCGGATTCCATAATAAGCTGTAGGTCCCGTTGCTAAGTAACCAACTGGTTCTTAGCTACGTAAAATAAGTCTAATCCTTCGGGTCAGCCCTCTCTAGGAGAGCTGTTAATCAGCTCAGTGGTCTGGTAAAACTAAGGTACACGTAACTTAGGACGAGCTCCGGAATAACCCGTTAGCATGTAAAGTCACCACATCGGCGCCCGGATAGTGCTGTTTCGCGGCGCCATTAATTAAGTCTCCGCTGAGCTTGTTTTCTTTGGTGACTTCATTTTCTTCAAGCTCAATTAGTCACGCCTAAAAACGTGCCAGGTCACGCATTTTAATCATTTTTACTTTATGGTATTTATACGAATGTCACACATTGTGTATCACATGTTTCTTCATTCACAGGCATCAAGACTGTATCCATATTGTAGCTCTGTATGTTTTGTATTGTAATTTGTACTTTCGTTCACTGCATATTATTATTTATTGTTTCGACCTCAGGTCACAGTCAATTCCATTGTCTCTCACGGCCCGGCGTCAGTCGGCCGCAATATAAGCTGCCTGATCTGTAATAAAGTAGCAGTAACTTACCTGCTCGTTTCTTTGACACCTACAGGTGACCCCGGAGTATCCCGGAGCCATTAGCGGACTCACACACGACTCAGTCTTGGCTCCAGGATTTCTCCAAACGCCTTAGCGGCCTTAAACACGGCGCTGTAACCAGCGTTTGAGCGTGCTGACTCGCCGGGCGCACTTCACCAGCGCCACTAGCGGAACCACACGGCGCACGCTAAAGTGCGCACGACGCCGAGTACCCCACTCCAGTAAGGGGTCAAAGGAGCGAGCATGGACGCCGATATCCTCCTTCATGCAGTTAAACGCGACCCCGCGACTCCGAGGTTTACCTACCTCCCATCACAGCCGCCCCCGCCGAGGCCCTCCCGCAACTCCACACCAGCGCCCCGAACACACGACGGCCGGGCAACATAATCGCTGGCCGCCACCGTAAAGCTGCCGCCGCTTACGCAGGGGAACCCATCGATGGGCTGCGCAGGGTGGAGAGCCACTTCAGAATCGCGGACCTCACGGACGAAAATCCTACAGGCCGACACAGTGCTCAACGCCCTTCCGGACGTACAGAAAACTCATCTCGCGAGTGGACGAAACACACACCCTCACATACAGCACCACAAAAGTTCCTCCGAAGCTTGCTCCCTGCCCATCGCCAAGCGGGCCGCCTGTGCTATCGACCTTGCCAATAATCCACGCCACGACCTCAATCCAAGAGACGCTTGGGGCATGGTCGTAGATCTCCTGTCAATACCAGACTTGGGTGGCACAAACAAGCGGCAGGAGATAAGCTTCATACGGGGAAATCTACCTTGCCAACCCTCCGGAGGTATCGCAACCAGATCGCCACCCTACACCATGCCTGTCGAGGACCTCAGAGGCGCACAACACCTCACAGACTCCGTCAAGGCTTCAAGCGGCTAAACCGCCACACAGCCGGTCAGCTCCGTCCAGCCTGAAGGGGCGTGAGCAGCCCGTCAACGCCGCCGCCAACAGACGCCCACCGAACCACAGCAGACGGAGGTCCCCGGCTTTTGCTCGCTACCACAAGTGGTTCGGAAAGGACGCCCGAAACTGCTCTGCCGCCTGCTCGTTCAACCGCTCAAAAACGGGGTGGCGGCGGCCAGCAGGACAGGCCGCCATGGCAGCCGAAGAACCCAGGGCCTCAAAACAGTAGGTTTTACGCCCGCACACCCCGTCTCCGCAGGATGATGCTGGTCGGCTTACAGGAGCCTTTAAGTCGGTCTTCCCAGCATCCAGAGAGGACCGCAACCAGACACCAGACCGGCCGCTTTCTTGACGGCCGCCAACGGAACCCCATCCTCCACGCACCAGGCTCCCGTCGATCTCCATCCTGGCCAGAGTTACTCCTGGGACTTCATCGTCGCGACGAGGAACCCCACTCCTGGGGGCGATTTTCTGGCGCACTTCGCCTGCTAGTCGACGTGGGGCGCAAGCGCCTCGATACCGACTCCTGCCGGTCTCTCCCGTTAACGGCGGGACCCAGACCCACCATCAGCGCCGTCGCCTCACCAGTATGCACACCTACTGTCGGAGTTCCCTGAGGTATTTAGTCTTCGAGCTTCGCCAAGTCCCCGGGCCCCAGCCAAGCACGGCATATACCACCATAGTGACTAAAGGGCCCCTGACATGCGGTTCCGCAGGCTTCCCCTCAGCGCCTTCAGGAGGCGAAAAAGCATTCGCGGAGATGGAACAGATGGGCATCTGCAGGAAAGCCTCCAGTCCATGGGCCCCTCCACATGGTGCAGAAACCGGACGGCTCCTGGAGACCCTGCGGCGACTACAGGCGGCTCAACATTGCAACAGAGCCCGACCACTACCTCTACCCAACATGCAAGACCTCACGGCCTCCTTTCACGGGCCAAAATATTCACTAAATTGGACCTTCTTAAATCTTATTTCCAGGTACCTGTTGCGCCAGAGGACATACCAAAGACAGCCATCATCACGCCTTCGGGTCCTATGTGTTCGCCTTCTCCACCTTCTCGGCTGAGGAACGCCGGGGCCACCTTCCAGCGGCTCATGGACAGCATCCTGGGGACCTAAAATTCTCGCCTGCAACGCCGACGACATTCTCATATTTTCCAGGTCTCACAGCGAACACCAGAGACACATCAAAGCAGTCCTCCAGCGCCTCCAAGAAAACGGCCTCGTCGTCCGTTTCGACAAGTGTACCTTCGGCGCCCAGAAAGCAGAATTCTGGGTCACGAGGTGTCTCCGACAGGCGCCCGCCCTCTTACATCGAAAGTGGCAGCCGTAGCCAAGTTCCCGACACCCACCTCCATCAAGGCCGTCCAGGAGTTCCTTGGGATGGTAAACTTCTGCAGGCGGTTCATCCCCGGATCACGCACACCACGCCCTGACGGAAGTCCTAAAAGGTCAACCGAAGTCCCTGTCTTGGGGACCCAGCCAGCAGCAGGCCTTTTCCTGATGAAGGCCGCCTCACCAAGGCAACCGCTTTGGCACACCAGGATCCTGCTCCCCAGCTGACGACAGACGCCAGTAACGCTGCCTGCGGTGCTGTTCTGGAGCAAATCATCAACGGCGCCCCAGCCCATCGCCTCGCTTCAGCAAGAAGTTCAGTCCCGCAGAGACCCGCTACAGCACCTTCGACAGGAACTCTGCGCGATGTACCGCGCAGTTCGGCACTTCAAGTTCCTCCTGGAGGGACGCCCTTCACAATCTTCACAGACCACCAGCCACTGGTTCACGCCTTCACGAAGCAGGGGACGCATGGTCTTCCAGACAGCAGCGCCACCTCTCAGCCATAGCCGAATTTACCTGTTCCGTCAGGTACCTCCCCGCAAGAAAATCCCGTAGCAGACGCCCTCCAGAGTCGAGTTGAACGCAGTGCAGCTTGGGTGTAGATTACCAGGACCTTGCCAGAGAACAGGCCGCTGACCCAGAAACCCCAGCATACCGCACCGCCATCACATCCCTCAAGTGGCGGGACGTGACCGCCCCGGAGGCCCCAGCCTGCTCTGTGACATCAGCACAGGCCAGCCCTCGCCCTTTGGTTCCAGCCTCACGCCGCCGCCAGGTATTCGACATCATTCACGGCCTCTCACACCCTCCGGCAGGACCACGGCCAAACTGCTTTCAAGAAAGTTCGTCTGGCACGGGGTGCAAAAGGACGCCAGCCTGGGCAAAACAGTGCCTGCAGTGCCAGACCAGTAAAGTGGGTCGTCACACGCAGTCGGGGTAGGCGAGTTCCCACAGCCAGGGCGCCGCTTCGGCCACATCCACATCGACGTCGTCGGGCCCTTCCCCATCAGGCGGATCCAGATACTCTCCTGACGGTGGTAGACCGTTCGACGCGTGGCCCGGCCACACCCATGCAAGAAGTTACCGCCAGCGCTGCGCGCTGAGGCCCTGTTTCAGTTGGGTTAGCCGCCGGCGCCCCGACCACATCACAACCGACAGGCCCCCGCTTTCCTCTCCGAGTTGTGGTCTGCCCTGGCTCAACTGCTGGGAACCACGCACCACACCACCACAGCGCATAACCCAGCGCCAACGGCCTGGTTGAACGGTTCCACAGGTCCTTAAAGTCATCCTCATGGCCCGCTGCACCGCCGAGACTGGAAACATCAGCTGCCGTGGGTCCTCCTCGGTTGGGGATCGCCCCAGAGCCGACGGCACCCCATCCGCAGCTGAACAAACCTATGGGGAACCCCTCGTGGTGCCGGAGAGCTTCGTGACGGATGAACGCCACCCCCCATCACTGCAGAGGCCCGCGACGTGGCCGGCAAGTTCGCCTGCAGGCGCCATACATCGAAAAAGCAACCACCTTCATGCCGCCACAGCTGTCATCCGCCACCACTTTGTCAGAGTCGACGCCGTCCCGGCCCACCACTAACTTCAAGCCCTACAGGGACCCTTCCGTGCTGGAGCAGAACAGCAAGGCGTTCCAGCTGGCACTCCCAGGCAAGAACGACTGGGTTTCATAGACCGCTAAAGCCCGCCTTCCTGTCGGAGAGTCCGGCAGCGACGCAGCACCCTTCCGCCCAAACGCACCCAGCACGCCCTCACCCCTCAGGCGCGGCCGCCCAGGATGGAACCGCCCAAACAGCAGCCTCACAGGCGGGAGGCCCTCAGTTATCTTCACGGAGCCGCGGCACCTTCAGCGTCCCAGCAGATACAGGGATTAATCAGACGCGTCCCTCGCCTTGGGGGTATTTGTAAGTCACCACATCGGCGCCAGGATAGTGTTTCGGCGGCGCCATTAATTAAGTCTCCGCTGAGCTTGTTTTCTTTGGTGACTTCCCATTTTCTTCAAGCTCAATTAGTCACGCCTAAAACGTGCCAGGTCACGCATTTTAATCATTTTTACTTTTTATGGTATTTATACGAATGTCACACATTGTGTATCACATGTTTCTTCATTCACAGGCATCAAGACTGTATCCATATTGTAGCTCTGTATGTTTTGTATTGTAATTGTACTCGTTCACTGCATATTATTGTTTATTGTTTCGACCTCAGGTCACAGTCAATTCCATTGTCTCTCACGGCCCGGCGTCAGTCGGCCGCAATATAAGCTGCCTGGATCTGTAATAAAGTAGCAGTAACTTTTACCTGCTCGTTTCTTTGACACCTTACAAGCATAGTGAATAGTAGTTTTAGTAAAATGCTGAAATGTGTCTTGAGGGGTAGCGAAGAGTTCATTAAGCAATTTACTATCAAGTGCGCTAGTTTACCGCATATGTACGGCCTAGTTAAGACCCATAGGCCAAATAACCCAATTAGGCCTATTATAACAAAGTGTGTCTTATAAATTGTCAAAGTGGCTGCTAGTTAGGTACTTATGCCAGTTGTTGATACAATATCACAGTGTAATATATTATATTAAGAATAATGTTGATTTTGTAGACAAACTTAGCAATATGAATGTAACATTTGAGTTTAAAATTGTCAGTTTCGATACTGTCTCGTTATTTACGAAAGTTCCAGTTTGATGATTTATCAAATTTCCTATCAGAGGAATTGCCTAAATATGACTTGACTTCACCTTCAAATGTAATAATTGACTTGATTAGGCTTTGCATTAAGGACTGTAAATTTACATTTAATGGAAAATATTTTTTACAAAAATTTGGTATGTCCATGGGGAATCCACTTTCTCCAGTGCTTAGAAATCTTTACAAGGAGTTTTTCGAAGTCAGAATGTTACCCAGTATTTTACCGACTGGTACTGTACGGTATCGATATGTGGATGATATTTTTTGTATTTGGCCTATAATGCAAACATTGGAGAATTTTTAGATAAACTGAACGATCTGGTTCCCTCAGTTAAATTCACAGTAGACGAGGAGAGAGTGTCAATGTTACCATTTTTAGATGTAACAAGTCTATAGACACATCCGTAGTTTTAAATTCAACGTATATCAAAAGCCTGCAAATATATGCTCCTATGTTCATTATTGCTCAGAGCACCATAGTAAAGTAAAATTATCTATTTTTCTTCACTGTTTTTGAGGGCCTTAAGAATTTGCAGTCCTGAGTTTTTAAAAGATGAAGAGATAGGCAAAATATGTGACATTGGTGCAAAACTTCAATATCCAAAGATTTTTATGGACAAGGCACTAAAGATGGCAAAGGGTATTTTTATTTAAATAGGACAGAGAACCTTTTTCATGCCGTAATATGTTGGTTTTATCTTGCCACAGGAATTTTTATGGATTACCTAAGGTACTTAGACATTTTGATGTAAAGTTAGTTTTTAAAAGCTCAAATACGGTATGTAACTTGCTTACTAAGAACTCCCCATTTTCATCTACCTGCTGCCTTTATTCCATTCCTTGTAAAAGTTGAGAATAAATATATTGGCCAAACTGGAAAAGAATTGTCTTCTGGATTAAACCAACATAAACATTCGGTTATAACAGGACAGACTTCAAGTGCCCTTTTATTCATCTCAGTCATTTTCACCATCCTATTGATTGGGCAGAAGCAAAAAGAAATTGTATATTGTAACGATTATATTAGTAGGAATATAATTGAATCTGATTTTATAAAGACATATTCAGAAAACTTTTAAATTTGAGCCCTGATACACACAAATTAGACAATCTTATTAGAAGATAAAATAGTGAAGACTTTTAACACGTTATCCTGTAATCTGTGTACTACTTTTTATTTTCCTTTTATGCATTTCTACTTGTCATTCAGTTATTTTGATTCCTGATTGCCTTTTTTACTGATGTCTTTTTATGCATATTGTTATTACTGTTATTATTGTTACTATTCCTAATTGTGAATTCAGTTGTTTTATAAACTGGTCGACAAGTAGTTAGCTTTTTTCGTTTCTGTATATAATGTGGTCATTAGGCAATTCCTTTCCTTGTTTTGACTTGTTTGGGTGTTAAGTAGTTATGTGATCTGGACGAACATTGCTTCTGTTTGTAATGGCCTAATTGTACATATTTTAATTTTTTTTTTTCACTTTGCTTTTGTGAGAGCTTTCTTGCTCACTCGTTTTGTGCTCTGTGTTACTTTGTGCCCCGAAGATGTGTTAAAATACGCGAAAGTACTTGGCACTCTGTCGTTTCAATTTGAACTTTCCCAGTGGCTTCAGCTAATAAGGAAAATCACGCGTTTATTTTTGTGATTTCAGAGCATTATATATATATATATATATATATATATATATATATATATATATATATATATATATATATATATATATATACTGTCATATATATATATATATATATATATATATATATATATATATACATATATAAATTTATATACATATATATATATATATATATATATATATATATATATATATATATATATATATATATATATATATATATATATATATATATATAGATATATATATATATATATATATAGATATATATATATATATATATATATATATATATATAGTATATATATATATATATATATATATATATATATATATATATATAGATAGATAGATAGATATATATATATATATATATATATATATATATATATATATATATATATATATATATATATATATATATATATATATATACGCATATATGCTTGTCACTACAAAGGCTAAATCCAACTGGAGAAAAAGCAATGAACAGATTCTCTCCTCAAAAAACAAGATTCGAACTCTAATCCAGGGTATCAGAATGAAGTAACGTTTATCCACCCAGGCACGAAGAAAGGTGTAAGACTATTCCCACTCACATGTTCATGTATCAGCCGGATTCAGATATATTTCCTGGGGAAACTACGTTCTTAAGTAACAGTTGCAAAGATAATTTATGGAACAAATATTCCCAGCTCAGATGTAAAAAAAATCTCAAATTACCATGATCACATCACATACCTGTACAGCTGCTCTTGGCAGCCGCTTCCCCACCAGACTCGTCAACAGTATTGTATACAGTGTTCTTAATAGAGAGGTTTGCCATCTACTTGGGCTTCCTCTTTATGCCTAATTCTCATATATGCTCGATGATGCCTTTCGGGTCTAATTTACAGACATTTGACATAAATACTTTGGCACATTAAATGCCAGTCAATCCACTCAACCGACTCCTTGTTTCGATTCAAAGATCGTTTGTGCCTCTTCATGTCTGCTGGCATAGTGTACAAATATTCTTGTCCCAGATGTACTGTAGTCTGGGAACTTAAATGGGTTCTTCCCAGAGGATGCTGATGGTTCGCACAGACTGCCACTGGGGAGTTAGTTTTCGCACTGGATGCTCACTATCTAATCCTGAACAGTCCAGTACACTCGAACGTAGTAAAAAATGTAAAATTCCCTTTAAGTACGATGAATCTGGGCTAAAACTTCAACCCAAATGAATTCCTGATTCTGGAGTTTCTCTTCATCAAACAACTTGTTCCCCAGTTGAACACTCAGTCCACCTGTAACCCCTCCTACCTTGCTAAACCTAATTTTTTTTATCTAAACACTTTTAGTTTTTGGTTATCTTTTGTCAGTGCTCCTCAAATATTTCTTAACTCCGTCGCTTTGTAAGTTTTTTTATCTGAAATTTTATCAATATGTGCTTTTAATTTCTGGTGTAATTTTATGTCGAGCTTCAATCTATTTTTATGTATTTTGCATTTCTTATTTTTCATTTTAATCTATGCATAAGTGATTCTTTGACAACCTACAAATTCATATTGTTCATTATATGTACAAATCTTAGGGGCTGCATACTGTATATACACACACACACACACATTATATATATATATATATAATATATATATATATATATATATATATATATATATATTTATATTTATAAATGTATATATATATATGCATTTTATGTGTATATATGTTATATATATATATTTATATATTTAAATATATATATATATATATATATATATATATATATATATATATATATATATATATATATATATATATATATATATATATATATATATATATATATATATATATATATAATTCATATATACACATTGGATGAACAATAATTGCATCTCCTGTTAATACTGGATAAATCCAAAATGTTTTACTGGTACATTAAAACATTCTGATCATCATACACACTTCTGTGAAGAAAGGGTTATAATTCCACACAACAAAAGGATTAGACCAGCGAATATAAGTGGATCACGTTTAATCAAGTCAAAAAGCGGAGGTAATAAAACTTAATCCTTTCACCATTTAAACGATGCTTTTATAAATAAAAATTTTCACTGGTGAATGCAATCATAGAAAGTAGTATTTAGCGTACACGTTTTATGCGAGTCAATTTTCACCCTTTCCGTAGCACTTATCATCGAGTATTCTTGCTTTAGATTAAGACCAGATTATCCTAGATCATCCTGGATTTCTGTTTGTTAATGGACATTTAATGATTAACTATTAGGCGACTGGCCTTTTTTTTTTTTAACATTGGTCATTTCTCTAAACCGTTTCATTTGAAATGAACAGTTATTCGAGTGCACCCAAGAGCATAGGTTACTGAACTTGGGATCGTTATATTTCTCTGGTGTTCGTATACACATGCGCGCGCGCACACACACCGTGTTTATATACATATATATATATATATATATATATATATATATATATATATATATATATATATATATATATATATATAAAGGAAAGAATCAAGGGAGACCTCTTGTGGTAATTACACAAAGCTTTATTAAGCGACGTTTTGGCTTCCAGCCTCCTCATCACAGCTGTAAAAAGACGAACACGAAAGATATTAAAGGAGACTCAGCCTAACAGCCAAACTATCTGATGCCCCTGTTCCGGCTCTTGACCTCTAGGTCAAGCAAATGTCTCGTCGCATCGTCATAAAGGAGTACTGTAGAGAGAAACTCTATATAGCTCGAAT
The DNA here is from genome assembly GCF_040412425.1 of Macrobrachium rosenbergii. NCBI lineage: Eukaryota > Metazoa > Arthropoda > Malacostraca > Decapoda > Palaemonidae > Macrobrachium > Macrobrachium rosenbergii. Next base: position 9,497,069 of record NC_089795.1, on the reverse strand, counting down.
TTGACGAAATAAGGTACTATGTTACTGATCTTGCAATATGTAGAAACTCCAAACCCAATTCAGCCTTGCGGAGTTTACGGGTAACTTTTTCCAAGTTCCGGACAGCTCCCAGTAAAACCGGAGAACAGTGAATGGAAATTAGAGACTCCAGCAGATGGGAGCCCGATTCAGGAACAATAAAGCCAAGACAGCGTGCAGGAGGGCCATGACGAAGTCTGGGAGGAGGACGCCTACGGAAGCGCCAACGAAGCGATGGGCGGCAGTCAGCCTCGATGCATCACAGGAAAACAGCAGTCATGGGAGATATGTTCAGTTTGGCTATTAGCGTGAGTCTTTTTGAAATCTTTTTTGTGTGCGTTCGTCTTTTTACAGCTTCCTTATATGAATATATCTCCCATGATTGCTGCTTTCCTGTGATTTTAATTTATATATATATATATATATATATATATATATATATATATATATATATATATATATATATATATATGTTTTAGAGGATGAAAGTCTTCGTAGTTCAGGCCACGAGACGACAGATTTATTATCAACTTAAAAATTCCCCTCCGGGTAGCATATATAAAACTATATTATTTCCGAGGTAGGACGAATTGGATATTAAAGGACGTTTGTAGCTTAATGCTTGCATATGAATCCCGGTGATGTGAAAAAATTCATTCATAATATGGCTGCATGCAACAAACGCACTACTTTGTTAACACATGACAGAGGTGGGTTTATATCGATTCTAATTACAAATACCGGAGTTCGACGGGGATTTGTAGGTGGGAGTCGGTATCAACTTATACCTCACTTGTTGGCCGTGTAGTTAAATACCCGTCACTGTAGTTTGAGTTCTTGACTTCCGTGGTTCGAGCCCACGAGACGACGAACTTGTTATCAACTAAAAAATTCCCCTTGGGTAACATATTAAACTATATTATATCCGAGGTAGAGCGAAATGGATATTAAAGGACGTTTGTAGCTTAATGCTTATATATATATATATATATATATATATATATATATATATATATATATATATATATATATACCTCTTTCTTTCTTTGCTATATATATATATATATATATATATATATATATATATATATACATATATATATTACCTTTATCACATACAATTGTTCTGTGCATTAGTGAAATTACTAAAGGACCTCATTCAAATTGGATGGTATCTAATGGAGTTTTCAAGACTTAACTCCATTGAATACCATCCAGTTGAATGAGAATCCTTTTTAATATTCTTTATATGCTATATATATATATATATATATATATATATATATATATACTATATATATATATATATATATATATATATATATATATACACTGCTCTAAACTGCTTTTTGGGATAAGACTGAGTGTTATTTACTGACTTTATCATTTTTGCCAGTGGAAAAATGTCAGAGGACAGAATAATACAAGAGCATAAAATGTTATTAATCATTCTTTTCTTATTTCCGAGGCACATTCATACTTAATAATAAGAAATTCACGTGTATAAACTGTAAGCCACCTAATAGCTGATCACTCAATTGTAAATTCGACAGCTATGGATAACATAAACTTATTTAAATGTCCGTCTTTAAGGTTAAGCACTCAATGTATTTTGGATAATGCTGCAAATGATTTGATACAGAATAAATAATATCTTATTTTACTCTTTTATAAAAAAAAATATAGTTTTATGAAAAAGCAACTGTAACAATGAAGCAATTAGCGAATGCATGTCCATCGTAAATTAATTTTCGGCAGAGATATGTGCGTGTTGCAAGGTCGGGAACTTTTATGCAACAAATATTCACAGACAAAAAAGTTGTTGGCTGTAAAAGGAAGACAGTATTGCAATCATGCTGGTCAAATATTCATTCCCATTTATGTATAACATATACCCAAAAATAATGGTAAAATGAAAAAAAATTGCTCATAAATGCATAAATATACCGGGATATTCACGTTATTATTTTCTTTTGCATTTTTGAAAATTATCTGTGAATAGTGGTTTCCGCTTGTCTTTGTAAACACCAAGCCAATAAACTATATTCATCATTTAACTGTTGAATCTAATGAGAACCACTAATCAGATAACTGGCGTCTATCTTTTCTGATCGTTATGCAAAGGGTAAGTATATTTTACAAACGTACATACACATATACATATACACACACATACACACACACACACACACACACATATATATATATATATATATATATATATATATATATATATATATATATATATATATATATATATATATATATATATATATATATATATATATATATATATATACTATACTAACTCTATATATATATATATATATATACATATATATCATCATGTTGTGTGTATGTATAGCACGTCCATACTTCAGGACATACTTGAAAACCCACCAGAATATGAATATGACTGTATACAACATTTATTATCTTATTCTATCAGGAGGGCGTCTTTCTCTCAAAGGATGCCTCAGTTGAGTAGTTACGTCTTCGGGAATATTATTCGAGTCCAAGGATTCAGCGTTCTCTCCATTTCTTCGTTATTACTGTCAGATGGCATTGCTGGATGACTGAATGCTCACTTCCGGGACAGGTAAGTACTGGCGGCAAAACCTCTGAAATTTGGGGCTCTGTTGAGTTATCAGCAGAACTCGATAGATGTTCGTCATTCCAAAGTAGCAGGTGATTAACATGCTTAAGCACCTCCCTTTCATCAACTGATACTTTGTAATTAACTGATCTTTCGACTGATATAATTTTTCATCATTCCCATGTTCCTCCTCCATTCGCAGCAGTCATTCTTACTAGGACCGGTCATCGGCACCAAAAGTGCGAAGTTTCGTTCTCCTTGGATCATGATAATATTTTCATGAAGACTGCACTTGGTCACTTATTCAGTAGGATCTGGGCGTAGTAAAGACAGTCTTGTTCGAACGACGTTGTAGGAAGAGAACGAAGGAGTTTTCCCCTTCGATATCTGTGGGTATTGCGATAAGGAAAAAAAATTACATATTGTTTGAATACTAAATTTTCAAAATTTGTGTTACAGTACATTCTTAAATGTTTGAACTGATCTTTCAACTTGACCATTACTCTTAGGTGAATACGGTGCACTAAATAAATGTGTAACGCCATTATTCTCGACAAATTCAGAAAATTCTTGTGCCACAAGCTGAGGTTCATTATCACTGACTAATGTTTTTTTGGCAAACCATAAGCAACAAATAGCCTTCTCAGTATATCATAGAATTTATACTGAATATTTCAGGCCACTTCGAATAAGAGTCTATGAGTAAGAGCAAATTCTGATTATTTTTCCATACAAAATGTATGTAGCCTCTTTCCCAAGAAGCTTTTTTGCTAATAAAGACCCAACCCAGCCGCAAACATAATTGATTGCTTCACTTCTTAGCAGTTTAGCTACTCCCAAATGGTCTCGTGAAGTTCATCTAATATTCTTTTTCTATATCTATATAGGATGATGGTATCACAACTCCGATGCCACTGATAAGACATCCCGGTTCGATGGAAAATTCCTTGCAGTTTCTAAAATATGCTTCAGAACCCCTCTGCAGGACGCACTCTGGGCCAGCCACTTATAACAAAATACGTGATTTTACTTGCTTGTTTTGTAATCCCATCATTATCATTTCGTCAGACACTGACAGCTCAACAATAGAGTAGCAATGTGTGCAGCTCCTGAGGTTCAATTAACAGTACATGGCATTTTGCATGATATTTACTGGATCTGTAGCTTATATAAAATTATAAGTAGATAGGCCAAAACCTAAAGTTGAATTCAAGTAGACGCAGCCTCAGGAATACGTTTCTCACTACCATACAACGTCACTAGAGGCTGATGATCTGTCAGCAGCTGAAAATGCCTGCCCCATAAATGCATTCGAAATTTCGATACAACTAAAGCCTCCCTTTCTACCTAAGAATAATTACACTCTAATGCGGTTAGAAATCGAAGCATATGCAACAGGTCTTTCACTATCATCAGGCATCAAGTGAGAAATAACAGCACCTAGCCCGTAAGCAGATGCATCCAACGCCAACCTTAATTTCAGCTTAGGATCAAAATTCACTTAATTAAAAAGTTGCAGCTATCAACATGAATTTTACATCTTTAAAGGGCCTCTCACAGTTATCATCCCACACGAATTTGTTACTCTTACGTAGCCATTTATAGAAAGATTCTCAAACTGTGGATAGATCTTTCAGGAATTTACCTTAATTCACCACCTTTACAACAAATTATATGAATTCTGAAACACTTGTTGGCCTTGGGGCTTTTATTATTGCATCAACTTCAGTCTGTGCCATGTGAACACCACTGGCATCAGTTACATGACCAATATATTCCAATTCTTTCTGCATAAATGCATACTTCTTCAGTTTCAAACTGATATTGTTTAGCAAACCTGTTCAGCACTTTGACAAGATTCTGCATGTGATCATCATCTTCCTTTCCTATCACTATAATATCATCGAGCAAGCATCCACAAAAATCAATGTCTCTCAGTATGGTATCCATTATATTCTAAAAGATATAAATCTCTGGTAGAAGGAGACATCCACACCGGAGAACAGTATTCCAGTGAAGGAAGCACAATACATAGCTTTGTGTGGCATTTGCTGAAACTCGTGATGTTTCTCAAAGAAGCAAGATGTGAGTCAAAGTTTCACCTAGAATAGTTAAAGATTCCGAACTCATTCAGCAAGTCCCCACATCCACCTAAGGGGAGGGTGGAGTGGGAAATCTATGCGAGATCTGCTAATCAATAATGTTTTCGTTTACTCGAGTTCAGCCTCATACCCCACCGACTACACTATTCACTGATCCGGTCCAGGTCCCTATTGAGACTTAGAGTACCTTTATTTCTCATAACTGGAGACTATACTACACCCACAAGTGGTGCATCATCAGCATACTGAATAATCTTGTTTTCCAGCCAATAACCATGTCGCTTGAATATGCCCAAAACATCAGTGACCTAGAACAGTACCCCGTGGAACTCCGGGCACAATAGGTCTTGGATCACTAAAGATCCCATCAACAGCAACTCGCTGCTGCCTACCTGTAAGGAAATTTTGAGATGATCCTAATACATATCCACCTACTGTGTACTTGCATTCCCTGTTCTTTTATTTCATATTTTGTGATTGATTTTATCCATATATTTCATGTCATTTATTTTTTCATTCCATGATTGATTTTACTCATGTCTATTTGATGTCATTTATTCTTTTTATTTAATTTTTTCATGATCGATTTTATTTATGTCTATCAGATGTCCTTTTTTCTTTTCGTTTCTTTTTTTATGTTTGATAGTAATATTTTTTTATTATTGAATTGCAGGATTTATTGCACTCCAAGTTTAAAAAAAATGTATAATGTTGACAATAATGTGGAACGATTTCATTGATCAGGCTATATAATTCTTTTCTTTTCATTAATATCACTGATTATAGTGTGATGAGTGGAATTTATAACAGAGTGTAATTTGTCAGTGTAACCACACCAATTTGACCCTGGCTAGCTTATTCTAACTTTATTGCATACGTCGGACAGTGTGGTACTTGTCAGGAGGACATTGGAAAGCGGATGAAATCGACGGGCTAATCCTTAAACCTCTTCTCAGACAGGTGCTCCAGGAAACACGACCACCAGACGAATCGCAAAATAGAAGTTAATGAGGCCAAAAACCACTAGGGAATTGTTTATTTTCCCTCCTTCTTGGGAGTATAACATGCTGCCATATATACTCCACTTAGCAACATTCATCTGTCATATTTTACCAGTAAACAGGGACACAGAAGAAGAATCCGAAATATATGGTCGCAACGCATAAATAGTGTTTATGGGCCTTTTTATATTCATATTACACTGTGGTATTACAGTAAAGACATTCATATATATATATATATATATATATATATATATATATATATATATATATACTATATATATATATATATATATATACGAGTATATACACACACACACACAGTGTGTGTGTGAAAGTGCGCATGATCTGTCTAGGGCGAAAGAAAAATTTGGGTACAGAACAACTAACATTGATTCGAATTATATGCAGTTCATAATAATTTCTATGGGATGCAAAATGTAAATTACTACTGCTGCTAATATTTGTGTAAATTTTATCCTAATGTATATTATTATGTTTGGTTAATTCGTTATGCATGGGGTTAGGTACGGAAGTGCTGACAGGAAGATATTGTTATGAGTCGGCCAGTGTGAAAGCATCTTTTCACTTATAAACCGAACGTCCAGCGGATTTGTATACCCAAATTCTAGGTGACATTATAAAGGTTGATTTTGACCACAAGGTGTTCCCCATTCATAATCTGGGTCACTACTCCCGGGACACCTGCTGTTATTTTCCACGTGGTCTTTAGTCCTCTACATTTTATGTGGTTATCGACAGTCATAGTTCTTAACCACGTGCATTATGATTTATTGTATTACATTTGGAGTAAACGTTTAAAAAGTGTTCTTCGTATTCTGATTGATAATAATAATAATAATAATAATAATAATAATAATAATAATAATAATAATAATAATAACTAATCACGCCGAGTGAAGGAAAGGACGAATGGAAAATGAGAGGAGGGAGAGAGAAAAGAGACTGAGGGAATACATGAAGAACTTTACCCTTTTACTCTGAGCTGCCTTATCTTGCCGAGATTTGATCAGGTTCTTTAATGTCTGACTCTGCTGTGGATATTTTTAGGTAAAGTCTGGGGCAATCTTGAAATTCAATCTAAAGCTTTTAAGATTGTATTATTACAAAGTATGTAAGAACATGATGAACGAATGCCACTCGTATTTCAAGCATAGGTAGAGTAAAGGCACATGGAATTATATTTCAACAGCATCACTGTGCTTGAAATATTTACATTATAAACCTATGTTTCCAAATAAATGCTCCATATGTAGTTTTGAATTTTTTTATGGCATAAGCTCGTGGCTAATCATTCCAGTTATCTTAAAATGTTAAAAAGGCACTTTAGCCTATTTTAGATGTATAAAAGACTACAGTACTGAGAGAATTGTTGATTTTTGAGACAGTTAACTTTAATTCTCCTTCCTTTTCACAATAACGAAGCAAAATTCCAAGAAAGGTAAGAAAATATCAGTTTAAGAGTATGGCTTATGCTAGGTAACGGGAATTTGGAGAGGGCTACGTTTGTCTATGTTTCAAATTGTTTCCCCTATATCTACTGAGTAATGTTATTAGTTTAGTACAGGATCCAAAATGAAGAAAATGCTTGTGAAATATTCGTGTTTTAGGTCTCAAGTCTTATCAGATAAGAAATACGTAACATGAGATAGAATTTTGCTTTTGCAGTCCGGGGAAGGCAACAGGTTCAGATCTAGATCTTCAACGTCACCAAAAATCTTAGAAACACTGTTCAGTCTTTAATGACGAAAAATTAATGAATACGTATGCAACGTATTTTTCCTCAAAAAAGTAACAAGCAAACGTAAAACTGGGAAGGTATCTCCCCTATTATTTATTTCTAAATGGCTACAGAAAATAAACGTTTTTAACCTCCGGAAGGTCATTGCTAAACAGAGACAATCACATGATATTTAGGTGATGGTCTGCTACTGTTAAGACCATGTTCTTTTCTGAGGTAGAATACTGCTTACTCAAACATTTCTTTTTCAGTGCATTTATTACCAAGCTGGAGCGTCAGCTGGGCTCCGGTGGACACCAGAAGAATCAGAAGACCCAGATCGACTCGCTTAGAAGGGAGGCTAGAGCTGAGTGAAGGATTGTGTAAGATAAAGCACGGCAAAGACATGAGGGGCTGAATTTCACAGAGGCCCTTTGAGTCAACAGGCGATAGTAATGATGATGATGAAATCTATTGAAAGTAGCTGCGACGGATAACTTTGCCCAGTTTATTCGCTCTGATTCTCTCTTGTTCTTACACAAACAGGGCATTTGACTGGACAATGCATAAAAAATCACAATCATAACTAAGGGTCTTATACACCATGTTGAAATAACTTGCTAAATTATTTTGAATTATGAATGTTTTATTGGGTTTTCCATATTATTAGAAAACATTCCACATCAAAAGCCTGATTCCTAAATATTCGTCTCCAAGTATCCGTGACGGGGAATAGTTATTCCAGTCCAAATCACTGAACATTTTTATCTCTTTCTCTAATATCTTCATATTCGTCTTAGTTCCTATCGTGGGGAAAAAACAAAATAAAATAAAGAGCCTAACGTCTCACCTTTCTGCTTCTTTATATTGAGAAATGGTACTGGTGTACAAGTCATCAACTATATTCAATCTAATCTGTCTACTATACTTGAGAGGTACATAAGTTAAGTCTACACAGAAAATGTTCCATGTCTTTCTGATATGTGTGGCTTCATCATCCATTTATACATCACATGTCCATTTGAATCCATAAATTCTTCTTTACTTCCTGCTCTATTTGAGTCTGAACAGTTATAGTCCCATATTGAGCTGTGAGCATTAAAATCATCTACTATTAATGTAAGTTCCTTGGCATTGTTAAGTTGTAAAGTCCTCGCTCAATGGGTTCTCTATGATGAACATCATGTTTTCTGTATATACCTGTCCTGTTTTGTGTAGGGAAATAGTTTGACCTCAGGTCACCTGTAAATTTTACTGTGGTACTCTGCGTATACACAGGCGTCCACCGCGCTTTATAAGCGAAGATTCACTTCATCAATAAACCAGCAGTACTTGTCTTCCTGCTCATTATTTCTTTCCTCTCTCACAGTGGTAGCCCAGAGTGATTCCCGGAGCCATTAACAGTTAGCGGTGACTTAGTCTTGGCGATGAACCAACTCATAGCACTCTAACAAAGCGTTCGGGTGTTACCGACCCTCGTCGGCAAATCACCAGCGTCATTAGCGGACCCACACGGCACGCTCCCAAGCATGTATTGATGTGAGTGTTCCCTCACACTCCAAGTGAGAGCGTGGAATGAGCATGGACACAGACATCCCCAACCACGCCCTACAAATTACACGCAAACTTACGGCAGGAGGCAATCCCCTCCCACGTGCTCCTCCAAGCCAGTGCCGCTCCTGCACCTGCGATGCTAGCGGACCAACCAGGGCGGCCCCTCAGCATAAAGCTGCCAGCGTTCACCCATCAGAACCCAGTGTCCTGGCTCTACAGGGTCAAGGGGCAATTCAGGGTGGCAGGCCTGACCGATGAGTTGTTGAAGGTGGACATCACCATCAACGCTCTACCAGAGGAGATATGCAAGAAGGTCGCCCCGTGGGAGACAACAGCGACAAGCCCTGCCACCTTCCAGGAGTTAAAGGCCACTCTCGTTGAGACCTGCTCCCTGCTGGTCTCCAAGAAAGCCGCCCGCGCCCTCAACCTCGCCTCCCAGCACCCGGCCCAGGACACAAACCTCTTGGAGATGTGAATTTGTGCCCTCCAGGATCACCTCCTTCTCCCTGAGACGGCACCAGCAGCAGTAGGCGCAAAAGATTAGCCTGTCAGGGGATTCTCCTGCAGCAGCTACCCCCAGAGGTCTGTGGGCAGATCACCAGAACCATACACCCTGCTGTTGAGAACCTGATCCAAGTGGTGCAAAAAGCTGCGGACTCCACGAGGGCAGCAAAGTGGCGATCCACCAGTGCTACACACCCAATCAACTGCCTCCAGCCGGAGGACCCCACCGGGCATCAATGCCGTCAACAGGAGGAGTCACCCCACCAGCAGAAGGAAAGGCCGGGCTTTGCCTGGCCACCAGAGAGGTTCCAGTAAGCTGCCTGAGAGTGCGAGAAGCCCCTGCCTTTCCCCCTCCAAAAACAGGAAGCGGCGGCCACCTCATGGCAGCAGCATCCGAAACACCCAGGGCACCGCCGCCCAGTAGGCTTCTCGTCCACCCAGCTTCTCCCGGCAACGGGAGAGATGCCCAATCGACACTGGGGCCATGCGGTCAGTGTTCCGCTTCAGACAGGACCACAGACGTCCGCCGGCCACAGCTGCCTTCCTGATGGCTGCCAACAGGTCCCCCATACTCTCCTACAGCACCGGGCTCCTGTCTTTCTCCATCGCCAGCCGGATGTACAGGTGGAACTTCGCCGTCGCGGGCGTTGAGGACCCGCTCACAAGTGCGGACTTCCTTGCCGCCGGACTGGCAGTCGGCGTCGGCCACAGCGCCTGCTGGACACGAGTCCTGCCAGTCCTGCCTGTCGCCATGCCCCAGGAAGCCCCACAATTTGTTCAGTGCTTCCCACCAGTACGGCGCTTTCCTCTGGAAGAATTCCCAAGTGTTCCAGAAGCCGAGCTTAGGATATATCATCACATCAAGACACAGTATTTGACGTGCATAAAGTTCCAGAAAAACTCCCCCATAGCGCCTTCAGGAGGCCAAGAAGGCCTTTGCCGAGATGGAGCGGATGGGCATATGTAAGAAGGTTCCCAGCCCATGGGCCTCCCCCCTTCACATGGTACAGAAAGCGGACGGCACCTGGAGACCCTGTGGCTACTACAGGCAGCTCAACCTCGCTACAGAACCCGACCACTACCCTCTACCAAACATGCAGGACCTAACGGCCTTCCACGGGGCCAAAATATCCTCAAAGTTAGATCTCTTGAAATCATATTTTCAGGTACCAGTAGCTCTAAAGGACACACCCAAAACCACCATCGTCAAGCCTTTCCAGGTCCTACATCTTCGCCTTCCACCGTACGAGGAACACAGGGGCAACCTTTCAGAGACTGATGGACAGCATCCTGGGGGTGCCTGAACTTCTGCATCTACCGTCGATGATATCCTTATTTTTCCAGATCCCTATATAAGGAACACCTGCAGCATCCGGAAGGTCCTGCAGGCGCCTGCGGGAGAGTGGCCTCATTGTCAGGTTTGACAGCGCACCTTCAGCATTGATAAGGTGGAGATTCCTGAGCCAGAGATATCCCCAGGAGCGTCGCTCAGTTTCATCGAGAAAGTCGAGAGGGCCGTCCGTCGGGTTCCCACCCCTGCCTCTGTCAGGGCTGTACAAGAATTCCTCGGAATGGTCAACTACCACAGGAGATTCATCCCGGGGATCGCGCACACCATGGCCTCCCTGACGAGAGATCCTGCAGGCCTTCTCTGATGACCGCCCACCATGAGAGCAACAGCTTTGGCCACCACGACAGTGCTCCCCTCCAGCTGACGCAGCTGATGCCCAGCAGCATACCTGCGGGGCTGTCCTTGAACAAAGTCAACGCGCGAGCCCCTCAGCCATCGCCTTCTTCAGCGAAAATTCAGCCCTCCGAGTCGCTACAGCACGTACGACGGGAACTCTTACGCGTGTACTAAAGCGATGCGCCGCTAAATTCCTCTGGAGGGTACGCCCTTCACAGTTTGGACGGACCACCAGCCGCTGGTCCACGCCTTCACGAAGCTGGGGGATGCATGGTCCTCCAGGCTGAAGCGGCACCTCGTGGCCATCATGGAGTTCACCTGCACCATCAAGTACCTCCCGGCCAAAGGCTTAGTAGCCAATGCCCACTGCCGAGGATTGGAATCGTGCAGTGCAGCTCGGATGAGCTACAGGACCTCGGCCGTGAACAAACACGCGCCCGACCCAGAACTCCAGCTTACTGCTGCACCACCATCCGCGTTGCTGAAGTGGGAAGACTTGTCCCTTGGCCTGGAAGGCCAACACTGCTGGCGTATGGCACTAGCCACCCCCGCCCACTGGTCCGCCTTCCGTCGTCGGCTGGTCTTTGATGTCATCCACGGACTGTCCCACCCATCCAACAGAACGACAGCCAGGCTGCTGGTGCAGAGAAGTTCGTCTGGCATGGCATACAGAAGGACGCAAGGCGGCCTGGGCAAGGCAGTTGCATGTAACTACGGGCAGGGGCCCACTTTCCTGTCCGAGCTGTGGCTCCTGGCACCTGCTGAGGACCACTCACCACAGCACCACCGCCTACAACCCGCAGCCAATGGAATGTGAAGTTCACAGATCCCTGAAGGCGTCCCCTCGCTAGAAATTGCCTCCGAAAATTGGAGAGTACCAGCTCCCCTGCTGGGTCCTCCTCGGGCTGAGACCGCCCCCCAGAACCAACGGCAACCATCACAGCATAAAGGTCTTGGGGGAGACCCTCGTGGTCGGGAGCTCATCACAGGACCGGCACGACTTAGCACAATGCAGAGAGCTCCGCGCTTAGGGTTGGGAAGTTCGCCCCTGCTAACAGACATATACCGACAGGGCGTCCCCCTCCATGCATCGGTCTGTCCTACGCCACCCACATCTTCATCGAGAGGACAATGCCGGTACATCCACCCTTAACCAGTAGGAGGCCCTACAGGGGGCGGCACCGCCATGCTTGAGAGGAACAAGAGGCATTCGGAGTAGCCATCCCACTGGGAAAGGAAGACTGGGTGTCGATAGACGCGCCTCAGCCCGCATTTCTGGAGAGAAAACAGCGAGGGCACTTCCCAGCCCCCTGAGAGATGGCACCCCACAGCCCGCCTCGTCCACAAGAAAACCTCGTGGGCGCCCAGAAACCCCGGGACGGGCAGGAGAACAACCCAACACACCCCATCCACAGGGCACCAAGAAGAGCGGCCCCAGTTGGCATCGAGAAGGCGGGACCCCCTTCGCCGCCCCAGCAAATACCTGATTTGATCAGACGTTACCTACATCTTTGTTGGGGGGGGCAGTATTGTAAAGTCCCTGCTCAACGGGTTCTCTATGATGAACATCCCGTTTTCTGTGGTGCCTTCACATGCGACCTAAGGTCGGACGAACACAATCTTATTATCATTATTGTGAATTGTATATTTATTATCTGTTCATTTGCCCTTGTACCACGTATATGTGACATAGTATTTTTATGTCCAACAATTATTGTTAATCATCATGTTTTCTGTATGTACCTGTCCTGTTTTGTGTAGAGAAATAGTTTGGCCTCAGGTCACCTGTAAATTTTTGTACCCGCAGTCTCTGCGTATACGCAGACGTCCGCATGCCGCTTTATAAGTGGGTCACTTCATCAATAAACCACCCCCACCAAAATCACTTTCATGCATCATAATAAAGTTTTCATCTAACCTACCCATCTCACAGACTCATCATCAGCATAGAGTTAAGGGCTGCTCTAGGAGCAAGAGCCCGTGCTGGCACAAGGCCAGCTAAATCTGAAACAACAACAACAAATCAATAAACCAGCAGTACTTGTCTTCCTGCTCATTATTTCGCACCTCTCACAAAGTAATTCTTTAAGTTTGTCAGTGTCGTAATTTTTATTAGGTTGGTTGTATAAATTATAGATTACATAATTATCGTTTTTTATTCGTATTTAATTGCTGATATTTACCGTCAACGATGTTTGCAAGTGCTTTGACATAAACTACTTTGTTATGTACATATATGGCTGTATTTAAAATTGCCTTCTCCCTCACGTGTGATGTTGATGCTGGTATATTTACTATTGTTTGATATTGTTTTGGTGATATGTTGAAAACATAATATCATTGGTTCATATTCTTTTAGTAATCGTTGTATTTGTCCTAGGTTTAATCTGGTCTGTAGACCATTTACGTTCCATTGTATAATATAGCTATTGAAAGTATATGTTATATCAGTCGAGTTTTGCTTTCTTTTTTTTTATTAACTCGGATTTTTCTAATAATTTACTCACGACATTCATTTGTTTATCTTTATAATGCAGTCACCACAAAAAAACTCCGACCACCCCATTTAAATGAACAAAAATCAGAACAATGTTATAAAAACGGAAAAATAACAGGCAAAATTTTCGTTTTATTACCTTTTATTCAATATTTTGACATTTCTTCATTATTTTTAAGTACTATCGTGCACAAAAGTCCATTCCCTTAGCCATCCAGAGAGTGAACACGACTCCGGTGACTATGAAACACCGAGGCAGTTGAGCAAGTAACTAATGGAAGACCCAACAGATGTCGCACTATAAGGGCATATGGGAACAGGAGGGAGGAGTGGGAAGCAGGTATTTTTCTTGAGCATAGAGTAAAGTCTCCATATTCTAATATCGTTAAGAAAGTGATCGTAAAGTTTTTGTTGTTGATGAATGACGTGGAAGCGATACAGGTTTGAGTGTAAATATTGCAGATAAGGAAATATGTAAATAAATCTGAGAATAAAGCGCTTAGGAAGTCTTCCGCCAGGTTACTTGTTCAACTGCTTCTGTGTTTCATACTCACTGGTCGTGTTGACCCTCTGGATGGCTAAGGCTAGTTTTGTGCACGACTCTTCTAAAAATAACAAATATCAAAGTATTGAATAAAACAATAAAACAAAAAACTTTGTCGATTACTCCATTTCTATAACATTTATCTGATTACTGTTCATTAAGTGCTAAGTACCCACTACGTGAATGTACATTATTGGAAACTCAATGCACATACAACCTTTTTAAGGAGTGCTCAAATCAGTGGTTTCTTTTTTTCTATATTTCATAAAATTTCTTATAATGTTTCTTAAACCATCTTTTCTTATGTTTTTGTTATTATTGCACAATGCAATGAAACAATCATTACATCCACATGTATTATCATGTATATTTCTTGTTTCATTTGTTCTTGTTTTACCAATTATTGGTGATGGAGTAATCTCTTCTCCCTTGACATAATCATTGTTATCTATGGTATGGTTCTCTTCCACTTCGGTGTTTTGGATTTCTGCATCCATAGGTTTTACTATTATTTTAGGAGACAAAGGTATATTCTTAGCCTCTTTTTGTTTTTGCTCTTTCTTCGTGTCCTTTGTTTTTGGTTTAACCGATGTTTCTCTAATATAGATGGTTTCTTCGTTTTGGGTGGTGTTCTCTCTAAAGGTCTCTTTTTAGCTTTAATTTCTGGTCCATCACAACTTTCCTCTGCTATTTCTGTGGTAGTATCTTCTCGTGCTATTTTCATTAAAACTTCAAATGAATTTGATAAAATAATATCCATATCATTTGTACCTGCTTCTTTATTCATTACCAATTTAGTTTTTGTTTGTAAGGTATTTTCTTCTTGAGATTTCTTTTCTCTGCTCTGTTACTTCTATTTGTAAGCGTTGCTGTTTCATTACTCGTTCTTGTTTGAAGAATATGTATGTTTCTTAGACGTATCTTGAATTCCTCTCACTTTCAGTTCCAATTTAGCTTCTTTTATAGATATCCCAGTCCTTCTTGTAAGATTTTCAGTTCTGTATTGTATGTATAGTACATACATTCTTTGGAACTTGAGTAATGATATGCCCCCAGTTTACACATTTTGGCCTACTGCATTTCCATTATGTGGCATGTTTGTCAGAACCACAATAAGCATAAGTTGGTTCATTTCGAGTTTTTCTTCGTGTGCCCATATTTACCACAATTTTGACATTGTAGTGGTTTAGAAACATAAGATCTCAGTTTTCTATTTTGGCCTAAAATTTTTACTTTTTGAGGTAGATCTTGACCTTCAAATTTTATTTTTGCAATTCTTAATATTTTATAATTCTGTTTACTTGGTGTTATATAAATAGCTCACAATCTTGGACTTTGGGATATCTCATTTTAAGAGAGTCCAGTAGCATATTCTTCTTGACCGGTTCATTATTATTTTCAGGACGTACAATAGTACCCTCAGTGCTGTTCGTAGTGTCATGTGTTTTATAATTACATTATTATTAACACTTTCTCCGAGCAAACCAGTTTTCAGATTGGTTTTTGTTGTAGTTTTCTATATGCACATCCTTTCTTTATTTGTCTGATTGACATTTCTATTTGTTTGATGTCTTTTTAATAAGTAGTTTCCAACTATTAAGTCTGAAATTTGTTGTTCTGTTACCATGGTTAGAAACCTTGACCAACTTCCACTCCCAGAGAGGGGGTCGAAGTGAGTCAAGGTTGGGTCATGTCGATATTCACTCTTTTTTGGGCTTGCTCTGTACCGGAGCGTAGGGTTCAGTTCAAGGATCGTCACCAGCCTTGCTGTCTCTTGTGTGGTATCACCAAATGCTCTTGCCCCAGGTGTAACTCGAGGTTATGTAGGATACACGGGAGGCTCCCCCGAAGAGTGAGCATCGACCTTCGTCATAAAGGGAGTCAGTTTCCGGGCAGGCAGCAGACTCACGAACCGAACATTCCAGTATAAGGCTCATGCTAAAATCTACGCAAAGCATACGTGAAAACAAGATTTTAAAATCATCAGGACAAACACCCAGCACCCAGGAATTACCCATTTTAGAATCCTTATTGATCAAACAACTGGTGCCCCATTAAACACGAAATCAACAGCCACTCCCCTTTTATTGTCTTAAGGTGCATTTTCTTCTTTTTTATTCTTTAATTCCTTCCACCTATATTTCTTTTACTCTGGTGGAAGGTTGGTCCAATAGTTTGTGAATCTTAATATATCTTGGTTTTTTAAATTTATAATTTTAAGTATAAAAATGTTCGATTTCCAGTTTTAGCCTTTAATTTTGTGTCGTTTTTATCCATTTAGAGCCCTTGAAGATGTAATTACATACTTGAGTGACGAAACGTCAAGGGGAAACAA
>NC_089795.1:9470490-9477990 GCF_040412425.1 Macrobrachium rosenbergii | reverse complement strand
ATATATATATATATATATATATATATATATATATATATATATATATATATATATATATATATATATATATATATATATGTGTGTGTGTGTGTGTACATATATATATATATACATATATATATATATATATATATATATATATATATATATATATATATATATATATATAAATATTATCCAAGGATATACATCCCTCCCTCCTGTAAATTTCAGTGCATTGGCCCCAATTTGAAATAACCTGCTATTCATTTGACTGTCAGGCAGGGAAATTGGCGGGCGTCGGACGGACACAAGCATATTTAGACAGATATGCCCGTTAGCACCCGGCGTGAACTGAGCCTCCTTATCCCCACCTAAAATCGTACAATCCAGGAACAATGAAAACCCCCTTTTCCACCATCACACGCGATGAGAAACATGGTATGGGGAGGTCAAATAGGCCATTGCGTAAGTGAGGTAGGAATCTGTAAGCACTTAGTCCTAAAGGCCTTTCCTCTGTTTTGTTGCTGGCGTGTGACTCACTTAGTGCAGTTGGCCCAAAAGTTCCGAATTTCAAAGGCGCCATGTTTTTGAAAGCAAAGCAGATCCTCCTGTGACTTTCCACCAGGGCACTGCGTGCTGCATCGTTTCCGCTCCGCTGGTTTGGCAACCGACGGATGGCAGACGATTGTTAGGCGCCCCTCGGTGATGCCACAAGGTTTGTACGTTGCAGTAGTCAATAGCCAGCCCCTTTCCTTCCATAACCCCTTAAATTCCGACTCTTTAAACTTTAACTCCTTCCTCCACAAAGCAATCCTCAACATTCGAGTCCTGCCTGCCCCGCCCCCGATGTCTTGCCGACTGTGCCTTAGTTTCAAGTAAAGATATAGTAGTATCAATTATCCCTCCCCAGTGCACTTGAGGCTATTTAGGCTAAGCAATTCCGGTGTTAAATTTACTCTTTGTGTGAGTGCGATCACGTGTTCATTGTTAGAAACCTTACGCAGCTCGATTCCCATATTGTGCTACGTGATTTGTCCCTAATTATCTGCTGGGCTATGTAGTGGTTAATATTTAATTGGCTACCCAAAGTATCTCCATTTATAGGGGATTCCATTTTCATACGTATCTCCATGGTTAATCAGAGACATCTCTTTCCAGGAGGACAAGCGGACGATCGCACTCCGTGCTCCAGTATCTAACACGCACCCCGATACAGAAATTCACAATTAGCAGTCAATACCAAATCCATTGTGGCTAATGTTCATATGAATTATTCTCCCCATCCTGGAGCTCCCAATCTGTTTGCATCATCCAGATGTTGGTATAATCAGGGCATGACTAACTATTGTGTATCATTGGACTGATTTGTATTTGCACATTGGCCCCCTTATTAATCAGCTTGCTTGTTGCCAATCATTGCATTATTGTTCCATGTGTCCTATTAATGAGTCTGCCCATCAGTTATCATGTTGTTTGTTGTCTCATTGTTTACTTGCTAAAGTATCTGTAAATAAACCCCTGTAAATTTGTAAAAGAATTCTAATTCCCAAATGGTGTTTCTCATTCAATTGTAAATCCAGGAAAATCTAAGGTAAGTTTTCAAAATAACTTTCTTTTGCTCATAAGCTGGGCTTTCTTGGTTTCATTAAGCAGCATCAGTATAAGCCTTGTTTCAATTTCTCCCCCAACCAAGACCAAATACCCACTTTATGACAATATATATATATATATATATATATATATATATATATATATATATATATATATATATATATATATATATAAAATAATATATGTGTGTGTGACTGTAAATATTTTCTATTTAAAACAGAATTCCATCAAATACAAAGAGCCATGTAGAAAATGCCAAAGTGTAGCCAGAGAAAATGAAGCCATATTTCAGAGACCAAACTGTATCTCCTCAGGCCAAATAGTAAGTAAGAGAAAAATTTTTGAAAAGCAGTGTTTATATCAGAAGGTCCATAGATTAGCCAGGTACGTCACTCCAGTTGACAGTTTCTCTTTAATCTTCTTAATCGCTGGTTGGAGGAAGACTTTATCTATAATATCTGAATCCCACACACCTTTCAAGAAAGAATTTATTGTGCTTCTTTGTTGATGGCTGTTTCTATCTGCTTTTTTGACAAACAATTACCTTCTAAATTATGAGAACATATTCCATTTTATTCTGTGATTATGGTTATTTATGTGGTTAAAAATAGCTGCGCTTTGTTGTCTGTTCCTAACTGAAAGTTTATGCTGTTTAATCTTTGGAGGAGTGATTTGCCTGTAAAGCCGATATAGGATTGGTCGCAATCGAGGCAAAGAATTTCGTAAACTCCTGTGTCTTTGGGGACTGGCTTTTGTTGGACGTTAATCAGGGATTTGGTTAAGGTATTTGGGTAGGTAAAAGCAAAAGGGTTAGAGTTTCCAAGTATCTGTGTCAACTTCTTAATCCTGTCCAGGTGTGGGATCTTTATTTTGTTGTTGGGCGTCTCTGGTCTTGTTATGGGGACAGTAGAAAAGTGTTGCTTTGTGGATTGCTTTCTCAGTTGTATGGTGAGGGTACTTTAGAGACCTTGTGTACGGGTTAGTTGAATTTCCTTTTTCAAGGAAATATGAGAGCAAATCTGCCCAAAGGCTCTTAGAATAAATTGCTGGCTATGCCAATCTTGATAGAGATGTCATGATAGCTATAAAAATGGATGTATGACAGAGAAAAAGTTGGTTTTCTGTATATGGTAAATTTGTATTCTACCATGTCTCTAATTATTAAAACGTCAAATAAAGGAATTTTGTTGTCTGTTTCCCATTCAACTTTAAATTTGTTATTTGGGGCACTAATGCATTTAATTCTGAAAGATATGTGAAATTGCCCCTTATTATCCCAAAATGTTAAGATATCATCTACATATCTCATCCATAGCATGTTCGTTTTATTGCATTTATTATTACAGTTCCAATATATTCCATGTACAGATTGGCTAAAACAGGTCTTAAAGGGCTGCACTGAAATTTTTGTTTATAGAATGATTCCCCGAATGAAAAGGTGTTATTTGATACACATAATTCAACTAACTTTATTATTCTATCTAGGGCTAATGGGAAATGATCTGAATAGGGGGCTAATTTTTCCCTCAAAAACTGTAGAACGTCCTGCACTGGTACTTTTGTGAATAGGGAATCTACATCTAAACTTAAAAGTTTTATGTTGTGAAGTGGTATGTGTGCTTCTTTGAATCTGTGACAGAAATCTTCAGAGTTTAGCATTTGGGAGAAAATGTGCCTAAGAAAGAGGAGGCCGGCTAACCACTTAGAAATTTTATAATTGAAAGCTCCGGCACATGAGATGATAGGTCTGAATGGAAGATTATCTTTCTGAGTTTTTGGAAGGCCAACCAGCGATTAAGAAGATTAAACAAAAATTGTCAGCTGGAGTGACGTAACGGCTGACCTATGGACCTTCTGGTATAAATACCGCTTTTCTCATTCACTATTTTCCTGAGGAGAGAGACAGTTTGGCCTCTGAAATATAGCCTTTATTTTCCACATTTTGGCATTTTTATGGGCTCCTAATATTTCACAGTCATTTTTAGGCCATTATGGAATTCAATCGTCTTTCTACGTTTCTTCGCTCACATCCTGTTTTTCATAAGTTCGAAAAAGAACTGAACAGACTACACCAGCTGAAAAATCAAAAATACTTCTTAGAAGGATGTCTGAAGGAACAAGTCCTTCCGAAAATGTACGGATTCGCGAGTGGACTCTGCAGTCGGACCCCTTCCCTCTCTCACACAAGAGATACCTGGAAGAAAGAACTGAAAACACAAAGTGCGAGATCTTTGTGCTACTCAGAGTGATACTCATATAGACACCGATCTAACCGTCTCCCTCACAACCCAGCGGACCATGTATGATTATCTGGTTTCATTTGTTATGACATTGCTGCCTATAACTGCAGCGCGACTCATTCCAATAGACTTTCCGGTAAGTTAAATAGCAATAAATAATAACGCTTGGAACAATCTTGAACCCTTAAGATAAAGTTTTCAGAATTTATCAAACGCCCCTCACCATTAATAACGCTAGTTTTTGAACCTTGGTTTTATCCTTGCCCTCATGCCAGACCAGATAACTAGATTTCATTGCTGCTTTTGACAAATTCCTTATCTGATAAGAAATTACAGCCAGAAAAATATGTTTAAAGGCATCTTACTAAATGCAATAGCTGACCTTAATAAGAAATATCCTGTCCCCCGTAGATTTATGAAAGCCATCTACTCACTACAAAAATTAGATGTTGTAATAATTAGATCCGACAAAGACGGCAAAATCGTGATCATGGACAAAGACTTTTACCTCGACAAAATCAGCCAACTCCTTAGTGACTCTAACACTTATGGCAAATTAACGAAAGATCTCCTCCAAAACGTCCCCACAGAATTTTTCAGAAAAGTAAGATTAATTGTGGGACAAAAGAGCATTGAACTGCTAAGAGAATTCAAAGTCATTAACCCAAAACTACCTTACTTTTATGGCCTTCCAAAACTCATAAAGATAATCTTCCATTCAGACCTACCATCTCATGTGCCAGAGCTTTCAATTATAAAATTTCTAAGTAGTTAGCCGGCCTCCTTTCCCCTTTCTTTGGCACATTTTCTCCCAGTCCCATTAAACCTGAAGATTTCTGTCACAGATTCAACTTCACAACATAAAACTTTTAACTTTAGATGTAGTATTCCTTATTCACAAAAGTACCAGTACAGGGCGTTCTACAGTTTTTGAGGGAAAAATTGGCCCCCTATTCAGACCTAGATAGAATAATAAAGTTAGTTGAATTATGTGTATCAAATAGCATCTTTTCATTCAGGGAATCATTCTATAAACAAGGAGATTTGGGTGCAGCATAGGCAGCTCTGCTTAAATTCCTGTTTTAGCCAATCTATACATGGAATATATTGGAACTGTAATGGCAATGCAATAAAACCTAAACACGTACTATGGATGAGATATGCTTAGATGATATCTTAACATTCTGGGATAATGAGTAGAACCTTCCGATGACTTTTTCAAAATTAAAATCATAAGTGCCTAACATCAAATTTAAAGTTGAATGGGAAACAGACAACAAAATTCCTTTTTTTGACATGACAAAATACAAATTAACCATATACAGAAAACCAGTTTTCTCTGTCATACATCCATTTTATAGCTATCATGACATCTATCAAGATTAGCATAGCCAGCAATTTATTACTTAAACCTTACAGATTTGCTCCCCATATTTCCCGGAAAAATTCAACTATTCCATTAAGCAGCTGTTATCTCTAAAGTACCTCACCATACAACTGAGAAAGCAATCCACAAAGCAAACACTAACTTTCTACTGCCGTCCCCCATAACATGACCAGAGAGACGCCCAGCAATAAAATCAGTCCTGCACCTGGACAGGATTAAGACGTTGACACAGATACCTGGAAATTCTAACCCCCCCTTTTTTTTTACCTCCCCTAAAAATACCCCAATTAACGACCAACAAAAGCCAGGCCCCAAAGACACAGGAGTATACGAAATGCGAAGAAATCCCTTGCCCTTATTTGTAGTAATCTTATATCAGCTTCACAGGGCAAATGGCTCTAAAGGTGTACAGCATAAACGTTCGGTTTATACATAATTAACCATAATCACAGAATAAACTGGAATATTTCTCGCATAATTTATAGCAACAATCATCGGTTCAAAAGCCAGATGGTGGAAACAGCTTTGATTAAACAAAGAAACACCATGAATCTTTCAAGAGGTGTGTGGGATTCAGATATTATAGATAAAGTCTTCCTCCAACCAGCGATTAAGAAGATTAAAGAGAATTTGTCAACTGGAGTGACGTAACAGCTTACCTATGGACCTTCTTGTATAAGTACCGCTTTTCGGTAGCTTTTTCACTATTTGCCTGAGGAGAGAGACGGTTTGGTCTCTGAAATATAGCCTTTATTTTCCAAACTTTGGCTTTTATGGGCTCCCATATATGTGATATATATATATATATATATATATATATATATATATATATATATATATATATATATATATATATATATATATAACCATACGTATATATATATAAATATATGTATATAGATATATATATATATATATATTATATATATATATATATATATATATATATATATATATATATATACTACTATATATGTATATAGAATTTCACAATCACAGGACTGAACCCAGGTCTTTCAATTAAAAAGACCTGGTTTCCAATGATGTGAGTCAGAAATATAATCCATAGAGAGAGTATTGATTGTGTGTTGATTATGTCTATATATATATATATATATATATATATGTGTGTGTGTGTGTGTGTGCGTGTGTGTGTGTGTATGCATGTGTATATACATTATATATATATATATATATATATATATACATATACATATATGTTATATATAACAATATATAAATAAATAAGTGTGTATGTCATATGTATGTATTCATAATTGCAAATAAATAGATACACTGCATTATGTTATTTTGATGAACTATCATCCTTGATGGTAAGTAAATCGTCAGATTATTTTATGGTCATTCTGATATAAAGGAAGAATCGGGGCTCATATTCTTTCAGTTTTGGATACAATCTTTTGAACATACCACACGCATGTTATTTCCTCCACTTCCATATTAACGCTGAGACTGAACCACGCGGATGGCAAAATATAAGGTGTGTAGTAACGCTTTTTGCATCCACGGCTGCCACCGCAATTCCGGTCGTGTGAACAAGGCGCAGCCCGTGAGGTAAGCCAGGCCACAAGTCTTATGAGTGTAAGCGAGAAAGGTGAAGATGGTGTTGTAAGAATGCCAGATCCACTACTCACAACTTTAAGGCGTAGAAAAGTGCTGCAGTGAAATTATGTAGGCCTAAACTTAAGGCCCTGTTCACACACGGAGGTTTGAGTGGACACCCATTAATTTTCAAAAAGTTGCCTATGGAGAAAATATGTACCAAATTTCATGCTTGTATCATTAACTGATATTTTGGTGAAAAATTTGTGTTGCACTATGGGCTATCAATGATGCGGCATCGTGAAAGGGCCGCAGCATCAAACGATCAATCAAGGCGGATCATTCAAGATACCCAAATTAATTTGCACCCAGAAGTAGTTGCTGTTCTTGCTAAGTATCAGTCACTTCAGCAGACTGTACAAGGACAACGGAAACACAAAGGAATGAGTGCCTGTCTCGGCTCCAAGTAGCGTAAGGATATAGATGTCCTCAAGGCATTGCGCGCATGCTGCAGAAGAATTTCCTCACCTGTGACTGCGGCGTCGATGACCTGATAGATATTTTGTATTTGTTACTCCTGACAATTTGAGATTGGTGAAGGAAAATAAGCACTGATGGGAGATGGGATGTTCAGAATTTTATCAGCTATGTGTGATTCATATCATATGTAAAGAACGCGTCCTTCCAGTGGTTTATAATCTCTGCTGAGAATGTAAA
>NC_089795.1:9447990-9465490 GCF_040412425.1 Macrobrachium rosenbergii | reverse complement strand
CTATGAACTCTCGCGCACCACGTGAAGGCAAACAAAGGGGCCGAGTCCATTTTGATTCAGAAATCCGTACTTGGCGTTCCTCAATGCGTTTGATGAATTCGAAGTCAGGAGAGAAGACAGACAGACAAACTAACTAGGCTCAGCTTGTTTCCGATGTACAGTGGCCACACGTGCCACTAGTCTTTGTACCCAGTCTTTCCTAACATGAAAAATCCTAGTTTCCTAGTTTTACATAACCCCCTCAAGTAGAGTACATGTCCAAAATGGCAGTAGCTATGATTGTCACATCGAGGAGCATCGCTGAGTCTCACAGCAGACTTACTGGCCGGAATCACAGCGTCTTTGTTAGTAGAAAACGTATTCTGAGGCGTGTACTAAATTTGGTCACGCAGTTGAGACAAGAAGAAGGTCAGCTTCGAGCTGGCACAAATCAGAGTCGTAAGTTAGAATCTAGCTTAGATGCCAGAATCAAAGCCGAGCGCCAGCGAAGCTGTGAAAGCACCTGCCCTTTTGTTGAATCGAATCGATAAACTGAAAGTCACTCAGACGGGGAATGTTTCCACTCCCCAAATTGAAACCGCTGCCTCTCCCCACCTTTGAGGGGAAGTGCAGGGAATATGCTTCTTACAGAGAATTGTTCCGCGATCCCGCATTGGATCGGGGCAGGCCCAGACGGCGTGTCAAATTTACTTATGGCGGGACTCTGGGCGGGGATCCGTGGGGCCGTTAAATCCCTAAATTAACCGCGCGAATTACCAGGTAGCGTTAGATCTCTTGGATAGCAATATGGTAATGTACGCAAACGCGCTCGTGATCTTGCATCGAAAACTTGCCCATATATTCGTACCCTCGTTAGACCCGTGAGAGCTGAAGAAGTTCAGATTTGAGTTAACAGTGATCATTAGGCAAATGAGGCTCAGTACTAATGATATAGGCCATGTGGTCATGAGCCTTATCAATCAGAGAAGTTGTCAGAAGGTAAGCTCTACCGAAAAGTGGTCGAACACCTCAGAAAATGCGACTATAGTTTAGAAGAATTTTTTGAAGCTATAGACTTCATAATTCGCATGTTGGAAGATGACACGTTACAGCGGGCGAAATTAGAATCTGATAAGAAGAAACGGTATCAGCGTTAGACCCACGACGAAACCCATGCAGAATAATTCACTTGTCCCTTTTTGCAATGAGCAGCTTCCCGCCTCACGGATGCCGCCCGGTAAATGGCGTGGCTGCCAGGCGCGCATTACTAAGGAAGGGCCTGTGTTTTAATTGCCTTCAGTCAGGTCATGCGTAGATGGATGCCTAACCCCAATTCATGTAAAAGTTGGCTTGGAAATAATCATAATACTTCCCATTTGTGATAATAGCAGCTTCAGAAAAGCACATTCCGTTCCCTCCACTTCGTCCCAAAATAATCCCAGTTTAGTAAGTAACAGTCAAGCTACAACCTCCCGCCCTGTAGTAAATGCGACGCCCAGGCAGTACGATAGAAAACCCCGTCACCCCAAGAGAAAGTAGAATCAAAACCATGTAAGGCGCCAAAGGCAAAGTAGCCCAAGCGTCTGGTGTAGATCTTCCTGTACGGAATTTTGCCAGCGGCCATGGCACGAATCCATCACAAGCAGAGTAAACGGGTTCCTTGTTTTTGGACACTGCAGGAGTCAACGAAGCTATCTCCGTTAAAACTGCAAAGCCAGTTGAGCCTGCCAGTAAGTATGATGACAGAAATGGCGTTGAACATTGCTCCTTTGGTTCCAGCGAAATCAATTAGTCAGTGTAGCGTTGTGAGTTGCCGGTAGAGATGGGTAACGAAATTGTTCGAATGAAACTAGTTCCGCGAGAGCGTAGACGTCGATTCATAACGCAGGTTATGTAAAGTGAACAACACCTAGTAAGGGAAGGAATTACATTAGCAGATCCTGACAGTAGGGCGATAAATTACAGAAACGTGCTGCACACATTCTTGTGGGTGCAGACTACTTTAATTATTTCATTATTGGAGTAAGAAAGGTAAACGGGATAAGTCTTTTTCTGACCCATAATGGCATGTCATACATCTGGGGAGAGTGCCACAGTGGCTATTAAAGAAGGTCACAAGATGGATCATGTGAGGAGCAGCTCGGGGTATGTAGGGTGTGGCGAACCAATTGCATTTGATGTTGATGAATGGTGGCGTTTGGATACCGTGAAACCAAAGCGCCCATCCAGGCAGTACTGTCCGTGGCGAGCCGCTATAAGGTTCGCGAAGTGTAACAAAGCCTGAGGATATCGAGTAAGTTTGCCGTTCGTTCAGAAGGTAGGCCAGAAACAAACTTTAAGTACTGTAGCACAGCTGGATTCGCTGAAGCCAAATTTCAGAAAGACTAAGAATACTATAAATCATCTCAGGGTGTTAAGCAAATACCTGGAGGCAGGATTTATATATGAAGTAAGATCAAAAATGAGAAGGATACTACATGCCGCATTGCATTAGTAACCAACCCCATAGAATGTATTCAATGCCTCACATCCAAAGCTAAGAATAATAAATCCTTAAATGAATGCCTGTTACCTGGGCCTAATTTAGTAAGTTTATTTATAATAATACTTCTAAAGTTTCGAATGAATAAATACGCCATGCTTTTAGACATAAGCAAGCATTTCACTTAAATCTAATAGACCCATGATGTAAATATACAGAATTCCTGTAGCGAGAAGGTATGGAGTCAAACACTGACTAACCACTTTCAGAGTCGTAGTGTTCGGCATCACAGCTGATATACAATTATTAAGTATTGAGTCATCATTTTTAGTTTAGAAGAGATACGATTAAGCGAGTCATTTTACGTTTGATAACTATGTTATTGCCTTTGAAGTCTGGTCAAGGATGAAAAAGAACAAGAATCTGTCATGCAATTTTGGATAGGGCAGAATGCGTTAGAAGGGTAGACAGAACATTGCCTTAACCGATAGCGAGAGAGTGGAAAGAACCTGTGAATGTGTAGCGTGCTCGGGCTGAGATGGGCTCGAGGCACAGTGACCTGCTCCTGTGTGTGAAGAGGTAGAGAGGATTCGTGAATTGGGAAGGGATGGTGCACCCTCGAAGAAGCGTGGGATGCCATCTTTACTAGTGTCAATTTACGATCCGCTAGGTTTAGTCAGTCCTTTTATTTGTTAGAGAGGCTGTTTCTCCAACAACTTTGGGAACAAGAGATTTGGATGGGATGGCGTGTTGTGTAAGGATAAGGTAAGAAGCGGCGAGAACTGTTAGAGTTAGGAAATCAGTCGGTGATTTAACATTTTCTAAACGGCCCAGGAGTCAGAAGATCGAACTCCATATATTCACGATGCCAGTAGTGAGGCATACGGTGCTGTAGCGTATGTCAGAAACCGAGAAGGCAGCGTAGATTACTCACCAGCCAGGTAGATGCTCCGAAGGATGCGCCAAAATCAACATCCCTAAATTAGAACTTTTAGCTTTGCTGGGTTGTAGGCTAAGCGAAAACGGTTAAGGACTAATAGAACCACAAGAGATTAGTATCTGGTCAGATAGCAAAGTGGCATTAGCTACGAATTCCAGCATCTGATTCGGAACAACAAAAATATATTTATATCTAACGGTGTGGCGGAAGTTGTTTTTCTCCGCCAGATTTATGATTTCCATTG
This sequence comes from Macrobrachium rosenbergii, assembly GCF_040412425.1. Classification (NCBI taxonomy): domain Eukaryota; kingdom Metazoa; phylum Arthropoda; class Malacostraca; order Decapoda; family Palaemonidae; genus Macrobrachium; species Macrobrachium rosenbergii. Next base: position 9,461,845 of record NC_089795.1, on the reverse strand, counting down.
TGAAGTAATGGCACTTAGCAGAGCAAGAATCCTGCTGATGTCTTGTCTAGGGGCTCAACAATCCAGCAATTGCAGCAGGAGAACCCTCTTTGGCGCCAGGGTCCAGAGTTCTTGAGAATGCCGGGAGAGCCTGTTCCTTTCAAAGAGGCAGATCTAACAGATTATCCAGAACCGTGGTAGCGGTGCAGGAACTGAGGGGAAGAAACAGCCCCTATTCCCCCAGGAGGATATGGGACCTACTACTCAGGAGGTTGAGTTCAATTTAGATTAGAGTAACCAGATTAGTGTTGGGGTTTGCAGTGAAAACGGATCCTTTTCGAGCTCTTGTCTTATTAGAGAAGAATTCTATTTACCTACTGTATATGCATATTATTTGAAGTGAGTCAGACCCTCATTGAGATACTGAATTTTGTGAGTCAATTAAATTTAATTATAGTAGATAAATTGGTTGCACTAGAGGTAGTGTCAGAATTGAAGAAGATGGCTGTTAATTTTTGCCTGCCAGGGACACTTAGTCAGAGCTAGCAAAAGTATTTGCATTGTTTTCCTCCATTGTAATGTGTCGCTATTGGCGATTTCGAGCAGAGTATGGACGCCAGGCCTGAGGTCTATTGCTAAGAAAGTTTATGCGGAGAGAAGTGTCCAGAGTGCGTGCTAGCCTTCCAGCCGCTGATGAGGTGACCACCGCCACCATGCGAAGGAAAGGATCACCTTGCGAAACCATTTTGCGCGATCGAATTGGACCACACGCGGCCATACAAACATAGAAAACACGACAGAGCTATATCCTCCTCGTGGCGCATTACGCAGCCACCAGGGCCGTGTATTTAATTTCCTCCTTTGGAAGCGGAGGAATTTGTTCTAGCTCTTCAGGAATTCAGTACTACGCATGGAGCCCCGACGTAATACTTCACAGTAACCGCAAACGTTCAGACGACCAGCAACCTCCTTCAGGGACTGAAGAGGATGAAATCCAGCAGTTCCTGAGGAGGACTGAAGACAGATAGCATTCAAAACCCCCGTGCGCCGTGGAAAGGCCGGTTTTTCCGGCAAATCTGATGGGTGTTCTGGCGTGCCCTTCAGATTGCCCTCGGGAGAAAGTATCTGCCGGAGGCCCACGTATTAACTCTAGTGAAAGAGGCGGAGGCGGTAGTTAATAATAGGCCGTTGATGTATAGCGGTGACAAGTGCGAGGACGAGGTCCTCACCCCCTCTCATTTAATACGAGGTCACTTAATTAACTTAATGGCACCTGTTTTGCAGATGAACCTTAATGCCTTCACCTCCCGGAGCTCCCAGGATGGATCTAAAGCTAACACGAACCTTTGAAGACCTTCGGGAGGGTGGAGGAAGAATACCTAAGTGCCCTAAGAGCCGAGCACGATTGCTCAGTCTAGGGAACCTGGCTACACCCGGAGACATCGTGTTAATAAAGCTAGAAAAATCAAAGCGAACAGCGTGGCCCCTTGGATGCGTCGTGGATGCGTACTGCCGGACGACAGCGATTGTCGTGCGTGCGCCAAGGTATTGTTCGAAGATGTTGAGTCCCTGCGTGCTGTCAACCATGGTCCCCTAGAACTTGCCCCTCAGATGATGATGATGGCGTTGGAGACGAGCGGCGTGGCGATGTTGATGGTGCGGCCAGGAGGGAGATGGCTGTGGCGACGGCGGCAACGAAGAGGTCGAGACAAAGGGCGTACAGCCCAGCAGTAGGTGTTCCAGGAAATGTTGTGACGTCTGAGGTGACCAAGGGATGGCAATGGCTGCAACATCCGAACAACCAGCCACAAAAGGTCTTGGTGACGTAGAAGACACTGGCGATGTTAGTAGCGATTACGGCGATACCAAATGCGGTAAGAAATGGCGTGCTAGTGTGAATGATACTGAGGCATCGGTGATAGTGGCGTTGACGTTCAGGTGGTGGACGCGAGCGTTCCATACGTACTTTGAAAGGCTGCTGCTAAGCAGCGCGAGTTAATGAAGCGCTTATTGGAAAGCGACCATATCTAAGTTATAGCTAGAAACAGAAGAAAGAAAATGGGAAGGTCCCTTATTCTAGTAGGCAGGGAGGGTGGACCCAAGTAAGTGTAGGTGAGTTGAATCCTCAGAGGATGGAAGTGCGTCGGGTCAGCGTAAGGTGGTGAGGGCCCCCTCTTTGCGCCGACAAGTCGGCGTTGTGCGGAGATAGCCCCCACCCTCAAGGTAAATTACCAAAATGTATATGATAATGAGTACTTCTTATAACAGAAGTGAAACAGTTTTGAGGGCATGTGTCGGCCAAAGAAAAGTACATACTGATTCAGTGTAATCTGTTTCCTTAAAGGCGAATGGCCTATCTCAGATGGTTATGCTTGTTGAACATTTCTAGAGTTGTTATTGAAGAGGCGATGGCCATCCAAAGAATAACATGGAAGTGTTGTTGCATGAAGAAGGTTAAAAGGCAGATGGCCTTATGAAGATGTATATTCATGTTTCCTTGATTGTGATTTTCCATTTATGCTTTTGATGTTATTGCGGCTCATTGCCTGATGAGTTTCTATGTGATTCATGTCTACCTTGTGAATGAATTTTTGCCCCATATGTATATATCTGCCATTGATATTTTGTATATGTGTGACATTGATTACCCAGGTGTGATATTGATGTAATTTTTGCCATGTCTTTTTGTGTACTCTGTTAGTCGCTGTGGGCCTTCATGCGAGCCTGGCAAGTGGTGTGGAGAGTGATTACTTCCCAAGCTCAGTCTTTCCTGGAGTTGTCCAACATTCCAACGCCCCATACTTGGTGTGGGTATGTCAGGAATTTCGAACTGATCATTCAAAGTACGCCATTTAATACAAGTGTTGCGTTAAATTGGGGGCAAGACTGAAGGGGATCTCGCGGGCAGTTCATTTGTGCAGAAAGTTGTCCATGCGACAGAGTTAAGTAATTCTTAAATACCTGGAGGAAGAATTGCGTCTTATCGTAATGAGAGCACTATGAATTTTCATTAATGACATGATTTGCTTTATTCCTAGTACGAGTTAAAATTGTCTATGTAAATTTGGAGCCAAGGACTCCGTAGCCATTCAGAATTTGCAGATTACGGCCTTTGGCCAGAACTTCCAGAATCATTCATTGATGCAGATGATAACTTAACTGTCATTCTTCTATTCTAAGTAAAAGTAAAGATTCATTGATCTCCGTGAAAATGCCTAAATAAGCGATGATTGCGCGGTACAAGGATTCTGTAGTTTACGCGGGAAAGCGTAAGTTTCCTTTAGTAGGGCAAAGCGACGCCTCATTCCTGCTAGTCCTGAACGTTATAAGTACCGTGATATTGAGTGTCTCTCTCGATTCTCTGGCGACCATCGCCATACCAGGTCAGATTAAGCGGTGACTGTGAGTTATCTTTATCCATGTAGATGTGTCATCACTTACGATGAGAACTTGATTTGCGCAACAAGCAAGAAAGCTACAAGTGTAGAATGTCATTTAATTGTAGTTCCCAGAGTAAATAGTTCTCGATTCGTTGTGTTTTTCGTCCAGTCATTGGACTTAGTGTCTTTCAAGCACGTACGATATCAAAGACCTTAAAACTGCAAGTAACAAAGCCCAGAGAGCTTTCAGGTTCCTTGAATTGGATTAAGAAACTGCGTGTGCAGTGGAAATTTGCTATTAACGATTAATCAGTGTTGGTTCTTGATGCACATTGGCTTAGCCGCCCGTGATGCTCTTTCTTGATTCAGTATTGTTACTGAGTTTAAATGTTTATTTTTGTAATAAAACTGTAATTTGTTGGCTGGAAATTTTATTAGATCCACAGATAGTTTTAGAAATTGCGCCTCCTCAAAATGTCATCAGCCCATAACATCAGGGCACTAATCAGAACAAAAATAATAAAAGTCGAAGAAAATCCCGACAATTAGCTTTCCTATAATCCTCAATCCGTACGCAGAACAGGAACATTTTATTCAGACAGACAGAGACAGAGACATTCAGCCTATCATTATCTAGTACTTTTTATAGCAGATATTGCGTCGCCTTAAACTATTACGCTAATATACTGAATTAAAATGCAATAATTATAACAGCTGATATTGTGCATTGTATGAGAATATAGTGTATCCCACAGAATTCTGCTGCACCATTTCTGAGCTGCTTAAATTATATAACCTTGTCTACTTCATAGAGATATATTGTCAAATTGTGAAGAAAAGATTTACAAATTCAATATACATAACAAAAACCCTGGTTATGTTACCCTTTGAAGCCATCTTAATGACCATTTTCAATGGTACAGTCGCTGTGGAAAGTTCTGGCACACTTCTCAGTGAATTTTGTTCACCAAAAGAAATCTTTTCTTTTTAAAATCACGTAGAAACGAAACTTCACAACCAGAATAAGATTAATATGCATACAAACAATATAATCTATTAAACTGGCAGAAAAATAACGTGAATTAACCAAATTTAATGAAGCATTATGATACCAAAACTATCTTTCGATGAAATTAGAGAACTGAAGTATGGAACACATTAATCTTCAAAACCTCAATAACTGTGAGCATTTACTTTTACTGTTACATTCGAATAATCATCTTTAAGACTTAAATAATTAAATTAATGTCGATACCTAAAAATATTTGTTCCAAGCTAAAAAAAAAAAAAAAAAAAAGGAATATTTCCTCCATATTTAAGTGACACTGACATGATGTCACTCATGTGGACGGGAAAACAAACCGTTTAACATAAATCAGTAGACTGTCAACTTTATCGAGATTGGGCTTCACTGTTGGCGTCCCAGGAAAACATGGCAAGCTTTAGTGAAATCACATGAAGAAAGGTTTATGTGGGAAAAGCTGGATAAAAACAAATATGTGGAATTTGAAAATGGTAGGACTAACAGTCCAAGTAAAAAGGTGTCACGCAAGATGAATTTTATCGAGTTTGTTTTTTACCCTAAGTCTGTTATAACAATCATATTGCTTCTTTTCAAGATATTTCCGTTAAGAATGAAACTGTTGTCGTAACGTCTATCATAAGAACTGGGCATTTATGTCATTATAGGTCTATTATAAAGATTAAACTTTTATACTTCTCTCTATAGGCCTAATATAAAAATGACAATATATCATACTGTATAATAAGGACTTGATTTACATATCACTATAGACCTATCATATGAATAGGATATTTGTATCAATATAGGTCTATTGTATGAACCAAAGCCTTATTTCATTATAGAACATTATATTCAGGTGCATATTTTAGGGAAACTTTGTTTTATTCTATTATTTATATGTATCTTTCCTTTGATAATGATTCATCTACACTTCACACAGATGTTAAATGTAAATTGTTATATGAATACTTTTGTATATACAGAGATAGGGAGTAGGTCCTAGGATCTATGCTCATTTTCTTCATCATCTTGATTATAATTTTCATAATCTTTTACAATCGTTTTATCAGTTTCAGCTATTAACCTGAAAACCGTCACAGAAGAGAAGGATTATTGCAGCAGTTCTATAGGATGGATGGCTGCCAGTGGTCCAGGGAAACTTATGGAAACTGATGCACAAATGAACAGTTCCCAGTATATTAGTATTATGGAAGAAGTTTTGGTGTCATCAGTGAGAGCCTTGCTAACCACCGAGCCAGAACCGATATATGCCCAAATGTAAAAGAATAAGACATGCCAAGTCAGTCTGGGAGTCACTTAATCCTAAACGGAACGAAATAAACGTTGGTGAAATGATAGAGAGTTCAATGTCTAAAGAAGATTATAAGTTAATTGACAATAGGGGTGGTGGTGTTGGGGGGACGCATGGATCTTTAAATTCTACTATATTTATAGTATTGTGGTTTTATGTAGTAATAGTTTGACTATGCACTGCACTTAATTTTTTATTCGTCTACTTATTTAGTTACATTTATTTCTCTATAAGAAGCATATAGGTCCGTGTGAAAATTGTATTGATTGCAAATATGCTTTTGTGTACTGATAAATGTCATTATTCATATTATATTAAATATTTCATTTACGTAATATCTTAAAGGACAATGTTGTAGTTAGTCGCAGCAATGCTGAGCAAACAAATACATATGTTTATGGCAAAAGAATGGGAATTTATTTTAAGAGCAGCTTACACACACTAAGAGCTCTCTCTCTCTCTCTCTCTCTCTCTCTCTCCTCTCTCTCTCTCTCTCTCTCTCTCTCTCTGTGTGTGTGTGTGTGTGTGTGTGTTATAATATTAGCATCTGCTAAAACCATTGAGAACAAAAGGAAAATACTGGAAAGAAATTTGTTGATAGAAAAACAGTGCACTCCATTATTTCCCGCTATAGATACTTTTCCTGTAGAGGGCTACATAAGACCTGGTGACAGTCAGGTAATATTATATCACACATGTGAGGGATGGCCTCATGTGAAAATTGCCAGGTACTATTTTGTAAACACTTGTCTAGAAAAGCACTGAAAAGTGTGCAGAAGTTTCCAGAGACTGTACAATTTGTAAGGCTGCACACGAATTATGAGAAACAAAATTTTATATATATATATATATATATATATATATATATATATATATATATATATATATATATATATATATATATATATGTATATATATATATATATACTACTACTACTCTATATATATATATATATATATATATATTATTATTATTAGTGGAAAAGCAAGTATTCAATATTAGAGTGTGATGTACAAGCACTATTCTAAAGTAAAAAGTCAGGCAATCAAAGTTCTTTATTTCGTTGAATTACAGTGAAGACTATTTTAACCCTTACGGAACAGGCATAATCATATGAATAACTATAACAGGTTTTGAACGAACGCCAAGCTAACTAATGAATATTAATATTGCGCGCCATACAGTTTGGATGAATTTAGCAGGAAAAATGTTCATATCACTTCAATGGTCCATAAATGACTTATGGCACCTGCAGTAGCTCAGTAAAGGGGACTCGAGGACGACGTAGATCAGTATGCCTCGAGATGTGGTTGTTGAATGTACTTGCTCCGTAGCTCCAGGACGTCTTCTTATTCATTTGCTCATAAATATATCTAGGGATTGTTGTTGGTTTTTGTTATCTTTTATGATAGTAGTTCACCTATAATTGTAATTTTGCAAAGTAAAGTGCGCAGAAATATTAGAAAAATATGTATGCCTCACAAAATGGTACTGCATCTCACCAACCCAGTAAATCTCGTAAATATTTTACAATAAATATACTCAAAATTTGTTGTTGATTTTAGTTCTTATCTATTATGATATTGTGTGAGCTGTAATCATAATTTTACAAAACAAAATAAATTATTTGAAAAAACGGTGTATAATTTTGTAAAATTAACATATTTTTACAAGCGTCTTGGAAAATAGGCCCTGCACATAGCTGTAAATATTCACTTTCAATTTCCCGTGGAAGGTACAGAAAAGATTTTAGAACTTTTTATCTTACACCATGTGTATTTGCATATCTTCCTCTTGTCATAAATGTGCTTTTTCTTATATTGGCCAACCTTAAGGTTTCCCCGTTCTGGGTATGTGCTTAATATATATTTAGCCCGTTCCTTAAAGGTTAAGTAAATTTGATCACTCCAATATTTTTGTAGTGTATTCAGAGAAATAAATAAGCTGCTAGAGATGATCACCTGCGACATGAGTGTCCAGTAATCACAGGTCTCAGATCGGCGCACTGGAAAACGTGGGCTAATCCTGGGCTGACCCAGGATTGTAGGTTAGTCCGCCTCTGACCAAAACAAGGACAACCTTGCACATGTCATCGTCTGGCTGCTTTTGGTCGAGGTTAAGATGAAGAAAAGCCATCAGTCAGTATCTGACCTTATCAGGGTGAAGAGCAAGGAAGCTCTCTTAATCCGGATTAAGGTGCTCTTCATCTGGTCAGTCCTTTTAATCTCAATGACCCGACTGCAATAGCCAAATGACAATAAAAAGACATATGGAGGATTATGCATGTCCTTTAGCTCAGCAATACCTGGAGATCAACAGGGAGCTCTCTCAACTAAGATCGTGAAAGTGAGACAGAATGTGTATGGATAGACATTTGCCATAGTGGCCCATCATTTCCTTATTTTCTTAGTTTTTTTCGATGGTAAGCGTTCAGTACCCAGCAGCCATCACTGCGGTGCGCAGTATTGCCGGACAGACTAACCTATTAATCTGGGCTGATCTGGCCTGGGTTCACACTTTCGAATCCGATCGTGGAATGCAGTAGCCTACCGTTTCGCTCCATGTAGGAAATAATTGTCTGATATTGTTGAAATTTGTTCCGAGATCAATTCTCGCCTTCTTGGTCGCACACAAAGTTTTCCAACACGAAGTATAAATCTCCCATTTATAATGGTGACATAAAGTGAAAACTAAAGCTTTTGCTGTAGTAAAGTTACATGTGATTCATCTGGGAATGCAGCGACAGGCTGCCAGGAAATACATATATGCCCAGTAACAGTGCTGCCTCATCCCAGCAGCAATAACATTTCTGCCGCTTTAGGCTTAGCTCACGAAGTCAGCTGATCAACAACATGAAGAACTGGGAAACAAAAAATCCAGTTTTTGGAGAAAAAGAATGGATAACATTGCCGCAGGTATGACCTTTTCTGTTGGTTTCATTGCTTGTAGGTGCAAAATGTAGCCCAGGAACTGTCATGAATTTTCCCAACCACTGGGAGGGCTCTAAAGTCTCGAATGGTATGGGACTGGGATGATCAGGCCTGAAGGGCACTATAACAGCAAACATCGAAGCGTAGGTCCATCAAGATCAGGCAGGGTTTTACAATTTTATTTAAAAAAAAAAAAAATAGACTATTTCAATTTAATATACATTAACACTGAGACCACACAGTCAGGTACAAAACAACTTCAGGAAAGATTACACAAAACTCAAAAAAATTTACACAAAACTCAAAAAACTATGCTTCTAAAAGTTACAATTTTACACAAAACTTACTTCGAAATAATCAGGTTATTCTTTAAACAAATATTAACCACATCAAGCCTCTGATGGCAAAAAATGTGAGGGGATTAATTTAGCATACAAAAGGGACCGGCTCTTGACTATAAAATGAAGAATTTGCTGGAGAGTCTCAGCTTACCTCAATGTAGTATACCCTCGAGAAAGACATATTGCTCCACTCTCAAGCATGTCTCGTCGTCACCTCGGTTCCCTTTCAATTTCTACATGGGTTTATTATATTAAAGAATGTACTTGAGTTATTAAAAATAAAAAAAAGAGCCTCTCCGATATTCCTGATACAGGCAACTCGCGGGACACAAATAATAATCAAACATATTTACAGAAGAAAGTGAACCACGAACTCGGCCGCCTGCTTACTCACTCCCCCTCGCTTATCTTGAACGTTGTGAAGGATTGTCGAGAAAGAACGGATCCAATTTTTTTTTTTTTTTTTTTTTACGACAGGGACTGTCCTCTTTTTCGTGGAATTTTTATATCATAACGCTTCTTCACTGAGATTCAGACCAAAACAGAGGAAAAGTTAAGTACATCTTAATTTAACCAGAGCCACTGAGCTGATTAACAGCTCTCCTAAGGATAGCGAAGGATTAAGATTTCTTTTACATGGCTAAGAACCAATTGGTTACCTAGCAACGGGACCTACAGCTTATTGTAGAGCTGAGCCACTGTTACTGGGGAGAGTTGAGCCATGGCTCATCTCTTATTATATGGCTCAACTCTCCTGCTGTTTTATATAGTTATTCATTGTGATCTTTTTCCATTTCTAGATCATCAGTGCCACAGATACAAAACTCAAGACAGAGTAGGAAGCCAGAAGATGTTTTTGAAGGGCAGCCAGAGCGGCTAAACGGATTCACTGTGCATTCCTCTTACAAGCCAAATTTTTTATAAAGTAGTCCCTCCCTCCATTGCACCTGAAAGAAAACAGGTTGAGTATTAATGAATGCAGTCTCTGAACAATGGCCCAAACAACTAAAAAAAAATAATAAGCATAACGAAACGAAGTCTGCGTCATACATGCATCCATTTTTTTTATACTGCCGCTTTGAATGGACTATCGATGTTTAGGCTACTGATGAAAAAGTGTTTGTTGATAAGTGCCACAAAAGGCAGAAGTTGGGATGTACGAAGGGATTCTTATGCCAACTCTCCCTATGAAAGTGAAGTGTAGGTGCTGAGTGCAAATGAGAGAAAAAATGATAGAAATTGTTGAAATGAACTGTTTGCATTGTATATGTAAAGTAAGAAGGGTTGAATGAGAGAAACCAAAAAGATATGAATATACGATAAAAAAAATCTAGCTTAGATGAACCATCTGTTTTGATATGGTTTGGGAAGAAGGCGACGGAGATCGAGAAAGTGCTTCCTTTCCCAATAAGTATATACAAATACTTACGAGAATGGTACACACTAAAAAGGCTCAAAAAAGCAAGTATCAAACCGAGAGAAATCAAAAGGTACAGGACCTACTAAGAGAAATTATAAATATGAGGATGTTAAAAAGTAATAGCACTAAGAAGTGAGAAAAAGACCTATGAAACAGTAGTGAGTACATGTATTTATAGCATAGAAGCAATAAAAAGTAACGTCACAGAAAACGAGATGACTGAACTAGAGAAAATGCAATAGGATCCTCTGAGGGGAATATACACGAACAACCAAAAGGCACACACCGTAATGAGAATTATAGCGGAGTCCGGCATATGGCTCATAGCCTACAGAATAGCCTAGAGACCCTAACTTGGACAATACTGGACAAAAGCACTGAGGCAGAGGAACGAGAAAATATGGCAAAAAAGAAAGCATTTCAAGGGAAATAAAAATGAAAATTAGGCAGAGATTAGAAAAGACCTTGAGAGAAGAGAAACGAAATGAAGAAGCTGAGGGTCATAGAAATTTTCATCGGGGAAAATGAGTAGATAATCAGGGAACGTGAAACAAAGGACGCATGCATGATAACGAAAGCCAGGCTTAATATGTTGGACTTGTAGGCTACCTTCCGGGGTAAATACAACGACCAGGCTTGTGATACCTGCAGAGTGGAGGAGGACAGCACCAAACATTTATTCGCTTGTAAAACCTTACATAAAACAAAAGAGGAGGACTTTAGTTTAGACTTTAGAGACCCTGAAATCCCCTAACAGAAAACTGGGGGAATATATAAGACTAGCCCTGAAAGTGAAGAATTTTGTTAACCTGGGAAGCGCTGGTTGTCAAAGCCAGTAACGTAGTACCTCAGTAACAGGAAAAGAGAAGTGAAGGGTGGGAGCTAGAAGTCAAATAGAAAAAATAACTTCTGGTAATATTCGGTAAAAATTAGTTCAGTAACATCTCTAACTTTTTGGGTTCTTGTTGCTAGAAAAGGACAGTGTTCAAGGATTAAAATAAACAGTCTGATGAAATATTAAATAAAGTAAAGCTAAGGACGATTACAATTTTGAATAAAAGTCGAATTCAGTGTCAGTTTAAATCATGTAATAACAATATGAAAGAGAAAAGTTATAAGGTAAAATTGTTTCAAGTTGAATAGCTCTGCATCTAACACGCAGGCACCTGGGTAGGATAGAAGAAGTGGTGGAATGGAAAACAGAGGTAAGTGGCGCAGTATGTGTGAGTAGGCGTATGAAACAGCTATATAGCCTACTGCTATTGTTCGTTCTCACTCTTTTCACTCTTCTTTCTTTCTTTCGGGTTATCTTCAAAAGTTTACTCTTTCTTGGCCGTTAGCCAATTCTACCTTTATTCTCTCTATCTGTGATTACCTTCATAACATTGTTAGCTCACCCCTTCTCAACATCTCCATCACTTAGTCTCTGAAATATATATAGGCTATATATATATATATATATATATATATATATATATATATATATATATATATACTCTATAATATATATATATATATATATATATATATATATATAATATATATATATATATTTGTTATTTATATATATATTTTTTTAATTGTTAATAACCAATTCACTGTGCCTTGGGAATAACTTACTCTTGATACCAGTGGGGTTTTTTTGGGGGGAGGGCATTTTTAAACATCTCGTGATCAAATTCAACTCTTTGAGATGACAGCAAATCATTAACGTAGCTTGATGTATGATTTTACGATCAAGGAAAATGAAGGGTGAGCGTTCTACCGCAAACAGATTTTGACCCCAACGCCTCCCCAGCCCCCGCCTCCAAAAAGAGGTAATAAAAAATTAACTCTCCCTTGGGAATAACTTACACCCCGTGGGAATTAGAATTAATAAGTGCATCTGTCTTGCTAGGATTCGAACTTGGGCCTTTTGTTTAGCAACAGCGAAAGACAATGGATTTTAACTTCAGCTTTTAATAGAGATATAATTGCTGTACATGTGTTATTATTGTGTGTGTCAGATACCCAGTTCTGTGCTTCTCTAGCTATGAATTTTTGTCTTTGAGACTTACGTGGCTTTTTATATTTTCAGAAATATTATGCCAGAAATGTCGTTTAATATCTAATTTACTATATCTTGTGAATAACTTCCACCCAACAGGAAATATAATTGCCAGGTTCATCTACCTCACCCAAGATTTTGGACGCGGGCGCCCAGGGTTACTGATAATTACTCGCTGTTGCATTACTTGCTTGTTGTTAAATAATTCTTGCCTACATAGGACTTTTATTCTTGGAAGCTCTAGTAGTCATCATACCCATAGTCTATTATTCATACATCAGTAGTAAATATCAGTTATCACTCACGGGAACACCATGCAGTCACTTGCATTGCAAGACAACACTAAATGTATTTTTCATTTTAATTTAACTGTTGCAATGGCTCATTTGTCTATTCACTATGCATAAGTCGATTGTACATGAGGAACTGCTTTGCGCATACTGTAGGTTAAGCCTGGCATTAACATTAAGTAATTTTGTATTCTATAACCTATGCCCTCCTTGTCACAACGTTTGCTAGAAATTGGAATGTTATGACGACCGACTTTTCGTCAAATATTACAACAGGAGTTAAAGGAGTCATATTATATTTTCTCTCATGCTCCAATAACATTCAGAGAAATATTTTTGGGTTTTGCTTCCACAAACCTTCTATATTTGAACGTTGTTTTTCTTCTTATGTGTCTTACCTTTTTCCCTCTTCAAGTAGGGTGTATCGTCATCCTCTGGAAGCTTCGGCACGGAAAACCACAAGAATAACGAGTAACATTTGTAGCTCTCCTCTTGCGCTGAGAAAGCATCTTTGAGATTAAGGTAAAAGAAAGTCAGTTTACATCGATTCACCTTTATTTTTCAAATTTGTGTGTGGAAAATAAGAACCTTTTATATAAAACTCAGAAATTTCCTTAAATGGCAAGTTGAAATGCTTTTGTGAAATGTTGCTGTTTTTTAGTAATCAGAAGTGGGGATGTTCAGCGCTACGGATTTTGTAATCACAGACTTTTTCGGCAGTGTTCCTGAAAATTATTTGACGAAGATTTTGAGTTCTTGAAGCGGCTTTAGAAGAACGGGGATGATTCTTTGTTACAAAAGATGACCCACGTCTCCAACTAAAGCTCAGAATGACCTAACTGACACAGAACTAATGAGTAACTGGCCGTTCAAGAGAGCTGCTGTTGCTGCTGCGGCGGCGGCGATTCTAAGTTTCGTACATAAAGAACGCAGCCACATCCCTAATCATTGTCGTAGAGCTAATATTATCCACTATTCTTAGCACTGTCCACCAATACTTCTACAACTGTTGCAGCCACTCTGTTGCAAAAGTTGCATCCTTAAAGTTTAAATTCGCAGCGGCGATCATATGTCTTGACGATGATAAGGGCAGAAATCTCCTGCGACGGCCAGAATGCCCATACAATCACC
>NC_089795.1:9422990-9445490 GCF_040412425.1 Macrobrachium rosenbergii | reverse complement strand
TTTTATCCAGGTATTACTGTGATGACTGTCCTTTTTATCCAGAAATTACTGTGGTGACTGTCCCTTTTATCCAGGTACTGTTGTGTCTGTCCCTTTTATCCAGGTATTATTGTGGTGACTGTTCCTTTTATCCAGGTATTACCGTGCTGTCTGACACCTTTAACCAGTTATTACTGTACTGTCTGTCATCGTTAACCAGGTATTACTGCACTGTCTGTCCCTTTTATCCAGATATTACTGTGGTAAGTCCCTTTTATCCAGGTATTACTATTCTGTCTGTCCCCATTAACCAGGTATTACTGTGCTACCTGTCCCCTTTAACCAGGTATTACTGTGCTATCTGTCCCCTTAAACCAGGTATTATAGTATTCTCTCGGTCCATTTTATCCAGGCATTACTATGCTGTCTGTCCCCTTTAACCAGTTATTACTGTTCTGTCTGTCCACATAACCAGGTATTACTGAGTGACTGTCCCTTTTATCCAGGTATTACTGTGTGCTGTCTGTCCCTTTTATCCAGGTATTACTGTGGTGTCTGTCCCTTTTATCTAGGTATTATTGTGGTTACTGTCCCTTTTATTAGGTATTACTGTACTGTTTGACACCATTAACAAGGTACTACTGTATTGTCTGTCCCTTTTATCCAGGTATTACTGTGGTGACTGTCCCTTTTATCCAGGTATTTCTATGATGCCTGTCCCTTTTAACCAGGTATTACTGTGCCAGAATCTGAAAACCTGTGTTGTGTCGCAAAGAAGCGATAGAAGGGACAGACAGAAAGGGCATGAAGTATTAACACTAACATCTATTCCCCACTGCAGAGAGGGGTCGTTCTAATAAGAGACTCCCGTCAGTCAGTCGCTAAGAGTTAAAATCTGCCTAAGTAAAATAAAAAACATCGTACTGAATGTTGTGAATATATTTTATCTCTTATCTATTATTGAGTTTTTTAATCATAACATTTGTAAAATCATCGAGCCTCCTTTCACACAGTGAATCAAAACTTATCAGTTGTTATTCCCCCTGAGTGTGAGACAATGAATTCGGTACTCAGCTATATTTGTGGTTTCACACTTGTGAAGATAAAAATTTACCCCTGTATCAGAGACAGAAATTCATAATTAGTAAAGTATTACAAACTTACCGATTTGCTATCGCATAGTGAGCATAGGTTGATATTGATTCTAAGTACAGAATCTAGATTCCGACGGAAACTGTACCCTTGAGTCAATATCCAGCTCATATCTCTCTCAAAGGAGGCCAAAGTTGGCTGTTTATCATTGTATCTAACCCTAAGATTGGCCACGTCCAAAATCTGGCTGAGGGTAGATGAACCTAGCAATAATATTTCCTGTTGGGTGGAAGTTATTCACAAAGGTGCAGTGAATTAGATATTAAACGACATTTCTGGCTTAATATTTCTGAAAATATAAAAAGTCACGCAAGTCTCAAAGACAAAAATTCATAACTCGAGAAGCATTGAACCTGCATTCGACACACATATGTATAGCAATCCCATATCTATTAAGCTGAAGTTAAAATCCATTGTCTTTCACTGTTTGCTAAACAAAGCCCCAAGTCGAATCTTAGTCCAAGACAGATGCACTTATTAATTCTAATTTCCCACTGGGTGTCAGTTATTCCCAAGGAGAGTTAATTTTTATTACCTCTTTTAGAGGGTGTTAGGGTCAAATCCATTTGCAGTAGAACACTCACCTTCACTGACTGTCTCTCTTGCCAACTTACGACAAGACACGCCTCTCGTGCTGGACATTTCAGGAAGGGAGACTTTTAAAAGCTCACGAAAAACATTTAGCAGTAACAGCCGCTGTTGGGAGCCGGCTCCTCTACGGAACTACAGGTGGTGGGTCTTCGTTCAGGTGTCGCCGCACTTACCACCTGATAAGGTGGGGTGGTACAAAACTACAGGATCTCTCTGGGCCAACTCTAATGCCTAGCCTGATCAAACATGGTTGTTAAATCTGAAGTTTTATTCTCCAATAAATCCTACCTTATTAGTGGTGACTGTAGGCCACTGATAAATGCATCCCTAATAGACTCCTCACAATAGATTACTGAATAGCTGTCACCGCCTGAAAATTACATTCTTTGCTAAGAAGTTGTATCAATACGTTTTTGTCTGAATGAGGCCTTGATTATAGTAGACTTATATTATTTGTATGTAGAGAGGATATGTACACATGTATGGGGGCATACCTTTGGCCCATCGAATGCAGCACTCTCTGTTTACCAGGTTGCAATGTTCGTTACGTTTTAAGTACAACACATGGTTAGTTGAAGTACGACATCTTAGCATGATACATGTGTTACATCCCCCTTACTTTAAAAAGGAATCATAAAAAATCAAGAATCAGTTTACAAGCCCAAAACAACAGGTATCTTTACAGCTCGACCTGAAGTGTAATAGTCTGGGGATGTATTTGAGTCCACATAACTTGTTGGTACTTTGAGGAACATTTGTAGAGCCAATGTGTTGAGTTCCTGATGCCTTTCATTAATGTTAAGGGTTCATAAAGCTTTGATCATTCTCATGATCAGGGACTGAAAACGAAACATGTTTAGGCGAGTTTACACTACTTCTCAAATGAACTCGATTTCTCCTTAATGTTTGACCTACAGGTGTCCTCGACAAATATGACCTAGGTTCCTCACACTTGCTAATTACTTTTGCAACTTCCCATTTACCTGAATGAGCAATTTGGATACGAACATTTTGTCCAGGAAAAGTGGTGGTCTGTCATGATATTTTCTGAATATTCGGTCTATTTTGCAACTCACTCTTATTTTCATTATAGCACCTGGATATCTGTGATTATGGTTTTTTTCACTAACGTGTTATTCTTGAACTTTCTGTTCATAAGAATTTCTCCTGGACTAGGTAACACATTATTCAATGGAGTGGTATACAAAAATAGTAAAGCTAAGTCTACATCCTTTTTATCTTGCTTGGCTTTCTGGAATAACATTTTTATGGTTCTTACATTTCTTTCTACAAAACCATTAGACTGAAGGTAATATGGACAGGACGTGACATGGTCAAAACACCACTCTTTAGCAAAGGTTTTATACTGACACAAAGAAAACTGAGGGCCATTATCACTGATAACCTTGCAGGGAATACCAAATTCAGAGAAAATTTGCCTTGTAGCTGCAATAACACCACTGGTACAATGTGCAGGCATTTTCATGGCTGGAAATTTGCCTAAAGTAATCTACAGTGATAAGGTATTCACAATTATCAAAACAAAATAAACCTGTCCCAACAGTTTCCCAAGGCTGGCTAGGAATTTCATTTGGAATAAGTGCTTCACAAGCTTGGGAAGGCAAGTGGTTCTGACATATCTGACAAAACACATTTTCAAAGTCTTTATTGATACCATCCCAATATACAGAATCACTTAGCCAACTTAGTTTTTCACACACCTAGTGATTATAATACCCAATTGATTCTGGATACATACATGCAAATTTTACAGATAACAACTCTAATACGCTAGTACTCCGTTTTTCTACCAGACAATTCATCTCTATAAAACGAAGCTTCTATTAAGATAGGAACATCCTTGATACTATCAGGCCATCCTGAAATTATTAAATCCTGTCAACTGATTCAAAGCCGGATCTTTTCTAGTTATTAATACTCTCAAGACTTTCAGATTGAAATCTTACAGAGGATCAGCTGTTAGCCTACATCAAGTCAATAGTTTCATTATTTTCTCATTTTGGTTGTCATGGCAGGGTATTTGCCAACACTATTCCTCTACCTGGCTTGTGTTGTCATCAGAATTTATACCACTTGCAATTTCAATAACATTCTTTGTAATCTGGGAGGGAGAATTTGTGGGTTTTTGTGTGATCATTACTAAAGGTTTATGGTCAGTTACTACTTTGAAATACCTACCATACAAGTATGCGTGAAAACGACTGACAGCAAACACAATTGTAAGCAGTTCTCTTTCTATACAAGCATATCTTTTTCCAACATCAGATACTGTACCTAATCCCCTTAAACTAACATCTGTTTGTAATACAGGAGTAATATTGGTATCAAAGTATTGTAAAGTTTAGTCTACAGTGACTGCATATTTAAGAGAGTTAAAACACTGTTCATGATGTGGCTCCCCTACAAATGGTTAGTCATTCTTTATCAGTTCTCTAAGACATGAGGACTTAGAAGACAAATTTGGTATGAATGGTGACAAATAAATTACCAAAACCTGAGAATTCTTGGCACCTTTTTTGTTACTTGGTACTGCATTTCCCTTTAGATCCATCTACTTTTTTTGGGTCTAGGTGCCACTATCTGAAGACCTGTTGTTCCAAAAACTTTAATTTTATTAGTTTTGATTATGCATTTACTGAAATTGAACACAAGACCATTCTTATTAGCTACTTTTATGAATTATGCAAAAATTTTACCATATTCACTTTCATTTGGTGCATATATGGCTATATCATCTGCTACTCCTACAACCCCTTCCACCCGGTCAAGAATTTGAAATATGTCTTGAGACACAGATAAACCAAAGGGAAGACGTCGAAAACAGTAACGTCCAAATGGCGATTGGAAAGTTTTCAATAACTGGGGAATCAGAATCTAACTGCACATACCAGTAACCTGATTTTGCATCAAGTTTTGAAAAACTTTGCTTTTACCTCTGAATTTATGAGCAGAAGTTCATTTATAGCAGACATATAATGAGGACGCTTCAGTGCTTGAAAAAAATTAAGTATACCTTAGTTTAACCAGACCACTGAGCTGATTAACAGCTCTCCTAGGGCTGGCCCAAAGGATTAGACTTATTTTACGTGGCTAAGAACCAATTGGTTGCCTAGCAACGGGACCTACAGCTTATTGTGGAATCCAAACCACATTATAACGAGAAATGAATTTCTATCACCAGGAATAAATTCCTCTAATTCATCATTGGCTGGTCGGAGAATCGAACGTGGGCCCAGCAGAGTGCTAGCGAGAATAATACCGACCGGTCCAATGAGGAACTTCAATGCTTGATTGAGGTAGTTTGGGTCTAGGCAAATTCTTAATGTACCACCTTGCTTGCATGAGTAAGCAAGACTGGATACCCAGTCTGTAATGAAATCATTCCATTACTTTCCATGTAGTATAAAAATTCACATTTAATCTTGTCTTTTAAAGCAATAGGGGTTTTATGAGGAGCATTAACTCTTGGAACAAATTTCTCATCGACAATCAGTTTTGCTTTACCTAGAAAGTGGCCTATCCTATCAAACTGATTTGGGTACAAATTCTTTAAATCATCAACATTATTTATAGGCTGGCAAAGCTCAGTACCAGTATTCTGGGCGCTGGTGGGGATTACTGTTTTTAGAATTTCACAAGACACAATCAACCACAGCGAGTCCATTAACATCTACAATGTAAAATGTACTATCAATCCAGTCCTGAGGTCTGATATTTACACAAGAAATGTTTATTACTCCATAACAGTAAATCTTCGTTTCATTATATGCTGTTAATCTTACATTTGTTGCTGTGCTGCAAATTTCGTCTTAAGGATATCCCTTCAGCTGTTAACTTTTCAGTAAACATGCGCCTAATGTTCTTAAAAAAGAGTAAAGTCCTAACTTGTGCACCTGTATCAACCTTCAATTTGAAATTATGAACACCAGGTCTGTTTGGAAGTTTTATGTTCAAATTAACAAATGCTTCATCACGAGCTACACTATTTACGCATAAATCAGAAACATGCACAATACTATAATTAAGTAGTTCAAATGGTTGTGAATTACAAGCGTCTATACAGTTACTACAATCATTAGATGCAACATGAACTACATTTTCACAAAATTTCATGTACATATTTAAATTTACCTTATTTCATGAGGGTTTGGATGTATTACTACTTGATTTATTAGGATACTATCTCAGAATGTGATCTATTCCTATGGTGAACCCCACTATCTTTCTTCACATTTTACTAGTGTGCTTAAACTTGCAAACTTTTGCCCAATGATTGGGTTTGCCACAAACACTACATTCAGTGCCATATGCAGGACAAAACTCTTTTCTTAAAGGAATGGGCTCTACCATAAACACAAATTCTCACTCAGGATTTGCCCTTGAGCATATTAAGCTTATTCTGCCTTTGAATAACACTAACATTTTCTTTAGAATACACATTCACAATTTCTGCCTTCACATTACATGCCCTGCCCAAGCTTCACCCTTCTGACAATTTACAACCTTTATCTTTACAAAGCTCTTTCTGGTAATCTGCTATCACATACCTGCAATAATCAACTAGGTAGCCTCTCATTCAGTTCACTTTCTGAAAAGCCACATTTCAGTGCAAAGAAGCTTACAGTGATTCACAGGAACCACCAAAGAGTTCATCTACTTTCTGTCTATATTGCACCCAGGCTTTAATCGGCATACACGAAAATTTTCTGAGGTTCTTATTGTTCCAGTAAATTTGTTAAAGAAATAACATCTGTATCCATCCTCTCCCTCGTCACTCCAATGTCCATACATTATACTCGTATCTACACGCAGGCCTTCATCACCAACTTGCAATAACATATGTGATACCTGAATGCCACCATATTCTTCACATCAAATATAACGACAGTCTTTGCCTAAACAAAGATTAGGCCTGGTTATTAGACAAACAGTCCATTCTTGGGATATTTTCATTAAATATTTTTGTACTGTACATAGCTTACTATCTAACCTTTTTATATGATACACAACTTAAAATTCTTACACAGCTGAGGTAGGCTATTGCTTGTAAACAAATTGATGCAGGTTTGTTACTAGGCCTATATCCTACAGAACGACCTAAAGGATAATTCACTGGCAAATAACTGGCACAGTCTGAAGACATCTTCGACTAGGCTCATAGGTTAGCCTATACACAAGACTTAGCCTAGGCTAGGCTATGATTCTGGATACCGGTACTTGAAGAATATAGACTACACTGTACAGCAGCCAATATCAGGAACTTTGCCTTTAAGTGTGGAGTAAAAAAGCGTGGGTAGTTTACAGTTTCGGTTGCCAGGCCAGTAACACCTTCTGCCACTTTCTAATACTTACCAAGGCAAGTAGTTCCGCGACACGCTTTCTGGGGTCAGGGGAACAAAGCCCCTGGCCGGAATTAGGAGCACGCCGCCCTATGTTAGGTTAGGTTGGTTACATCTGGTTAGGTCAGGACCTAGCACTACAGGAAAAGTTTGTCTTGTTTGTATTCGTCCACCAGTTTCCTAACGGAACCTACACCACAGCCTTGGCCACCTAAACTGTAGGTAGGCGCTCCAAAAGCGTACTTTTCAATATTTTCACTTTTGTTTGTCCTTACTGTCGATTTTTGGCGAGCTGAAGAACATCACCAGTCCACGCCTGGAAGTCAGGAACACAGTTGAAATCCACGTGCACGATTCTGATTGAGGTATCCTGGATTCATCATTTATCTTCTGGAGGAGGAGTTTCTGGCATTTATCCTCTGACATGAGAGTGCAAACGTTGCCACCATGTATCAATATGTTGTTGAATTTGAATGAGAGCCTTGATGATTATAGCAGACTTATATTTATTATGGAGAGAAGGATATGCACATGTTGGCGGCCATACCTTTGATGCGCGATCCAGTGCTCTCTGTTTACATCTATTACAATGTTCTCGTTACTTTTAAATACAACACATGGTTAGTTGAAATGACATCTTAGCATGATACATATATTTCAGAAGTCTTTAAGCTTGAAGATATTTGTCTATGGATTCTCCAACTTGCAGATGGCAAGAAGACAAATGCTGTTATACAAACACTTCATTGGTAGGTTTGGCATCTGTGATTCTATAAACTTAATAACATTCAGAAATATTCTCCAAATTTTAGGTGACAAAAAGTTAGTGAGAAGAGCTTAGCCTGTTGAAACTATATCCTGCAGAAGAGGTAGCTAAGTTTCAAAGTCTTGAACCAATGTTTGAAACTTTTGAGCATGTGATGAACTTCTAGTTGGTGTCTAGCCTTTCAAAGTCTTGAACCAATGTTTTAAACTCTTGGGCAGCAATGAACTATGGTTGGTGTCTAGCCTTTCAAAGTCTTGAACCAATGTTTTAGCTGCAGGCCGCCAACAATATGAACTATGGTTGGTGTCTAGCCTTCCTCAAAAGTCTTAAACCAATGTTTAAACTCTTGAGCTGCCAACGATGAAGTATGGTTGAGTGTCTAGCCTTTCTGGTTTTATCAATCTTTCCCTAGTTTTTAGGCTTTATTTAACAAAAGCTTCAAATAATACATCTGTAACAAAAAGTTTTGTAAGAACTGAAGAAGTACAGTACATTCTCTGTTATGCAATGAATTTGAAAGTATTCTGTGAATAAGTATGAAATTCACTGAGTCTCGGGATTATGAGAATGGCAGAGAGGCGGTAGGCCATGGGACCAAGTGGGGGTTCGCCTTAACCAGCGTCGAGGTTATGGGAAAGTAAGGAGGAGTTAAAGGAATGATTATGAAGTGAAAAGGTCAGCAAAATTGACCTGATTTGTCCTTGCCAAAAGTGGGAGTTGAAATTGAACCATTAAGATTAGACTAGACTTCCTCAAAGAGGCGGAGTTTTATTCAACATAGGTCCAGAGTTCATTCTGATCAATTTTTAGTTAACTTGAACCCTTTTTGGGCAAGATCTGTGTCGCTCCTCTCTGACATCAAGAGAAATTTCTAAGTCCAGTGTGGCTGGCCGTGTGAACAATTTAGTGTTATAAGAATAAAAATGTAAAAGGAGTGCCGTGAAATCCATTAAACCCTCCCTCCTGGAAACCAATTACATAGTGTGAGAAGGTATTTACCAAGTATCCTGCGTTCCTATGAGTAACAGGTTCTTGGCCTATTGCAGAAGACATCAACACAATAAACAGAAGCAGAGTCATTCAAACATTGGGAATGCACAAAACAACATAACAAAGTGCATATGCGTAATATCTCATCTACATACATGTACAACAAAAAGAACGCAGATATGACGCACACCATTTCACATTTATTATTACGTAAACGTTGGTACTTATCCCAGTGAATTAGCACCTTGTTAAAGGTGTCATCAGGTTGGTCATTATGCCTAATGTTTACAGCTTGTCTTCTACTGGCAATGTTGCCATATCCTTTTAGAACAGGACTGCAATACAATGTTGCCAACCTGCAAAATACGATCACAACAGATACTCCAGTTTTGCTGCAGCTAGGATTAGCATTCAGAAAAGTACACACTTTGGACAAATGTAGAGCAGTTGCATTAATAACCACTTGTATATTGTAACAAACTGACAAAGACTGCAATTTTTGACTCAAATGAAGGCTAATTCTGCCGTGTGCCACTTCCTCCCACTCTAGAACATGAGAGAAATTACTACACAATGTGGGGAGTCTGGTCAGATTGGCAACAGGATTATCACTGATCAATATTACCCTGATTAGCAGCATATATATAACACAACTCACAGTAATGGCATGCAGCAATATGGACAATCAAAATAGATTTGTGAAGCACCTGTGCATCTAGGGTAAGTTAAGAGTACCAAGGTAGCCTAGCCTAGAATATGCCACACTTCTAATGCTACCTACTAGAGGTCTAATCGAATCAAACTGCCAAATTATAAAATCATGACAACTATGTTACTTGAAACTTAACATTAACAACTCATACAACAAAGTAGAGAGAGCCATTCACTTAAAATTAACTGCAAGTAATCGGCAAGAAGCTAACAAATAGAGACATTATATGAGTTTGAAAAATTTCTCAGCTATAGATGTATTTCAGCAAATGATCCAGTTTTACTCATTTTGACCACAAAATGCTTTTATTGATTGCTTCTTACCTTCTCAGTCAGTCTTACCATGTCAGTCTAAAGTTAATGCCTTTCTAATACTTGGTTAGGCTATGTTAAAACTTTTTCTATTCATAATGGTTGTTTGCCTGTTATAAACAAATCAAAACAAGTAAATCCAGTTGTTGTACATATCTAGCAAAGACAGGACATCTCCATTGCTGTATTTTAATATTTACTTCTATATAAATACTCTTTCAGAAGGATACAGTATTTTACTGAAGAAATGTCACATGGTGATAGCAGGCTATGATGATTTCAAATAGTGATTTTTTGTGAAGATGGCTACAAGTTATGCATTACCTCCACCTTGAAGTTTCAACAGTCTTGACAAAAATGTTGAAGCTTTAACGAGCTTTGGACCTCCGGCTCTCCAATTGGTTTTGCCATGGTCTAACGCCAGTGGGATACAGGACCAGTTGAATCTCTTGTCTTGGGGCAAGGCAATTCACTTCGGTCTAGACAGTCTAGTAAGTTGTGTCCTTTACCTCTTAACTTGTCAGAGGAAATATTACGTCCTGGACTCAAGCGTTATAACAACCTTGCAGGTAGAACAAGACCTGACAGCTTGGCGCCTGGTGTCATGCTGAATCACCTTCATTCTGAGTGTGTCGCTCTACTACTCATTTCAGAGCCAATGGCCTTCGAGTTGACAGCCATGAGTTGCTCTCCAAGCAGTCTCCTGGGTAGAACCTATGGTCCTTCACTGTGGCCCGAATGTCCTCTCATCAGGTGGTGTACCCCTAGTGAATGTTGCCTGTCTGGAGGTAGGGCAATTTCACACCAGATGGAAAACCTGTGGTCAACTTAGTTCTGACAAGGATGGATGCAGTTCTCTCCTAACTCTCCTAGAAACTTGAGCCCCCTGATCAACCCCTTGATGAGAAGTTGGGGGGCCATTTGAGAGGATCCACTGCGGGAGGAGTATGCTCTTTGCTACTCCTTCTGCTGTGGATTCAACTGAACAGGATTCAACTGAACACTAAGACCTGTAACTCTTTGCTCCTCCACCCTCCAGTGCTGGTCAATCTCGAGGGCCGGCGACCCTTAAGGCACTTTGGATGCCGTTGTATATCAGGTGAGGATCACCAGAGCAGTTACCACTTTAGGTGACATTGTTGTTCCTCCCCCGGTTGGGCCTCCATGGTGACAGGGACTTCATTCTGGACGAAATTTATTTATTTCATTTTATGGCAACTTACTCAAACCTCCCATCGCTTCTGGCATGGCAATGGACAATTCCAAGGATAGCCCAATAAATCAAAATCTGGGTGGCATCAAAACTTTAATACCATATAAAACACCCAAAAAGAGCAAATACCTACATATTAACCTTGACTGACTTCAACTCCCTCGGCATTAAAATTAGAACATTTCTTACTGAATCGACATTCAACTAATGAAATGTCATTCAGGTGGATAAAACCACAACAAAACATCAATCAGAAATTACGTGGTTATAAAAACATTAACAATATAAATGTACAAAATAAAAAAACATAATAATATGAACAGTGTACAGAGTACCATAGTATTTCCTGGTATTAATGAAGAACCAACAGAAAAGAATATATTGCTGGATTCCCTTAAAAAGAGGTACAACAATTTGCAAGACTGTGGAATAAACAACATAGCCAGTAGGCAATGTAATAAAAAACATTGGAAATAGCAAATATAACATTTGAAATAAGCATCGCCTTAAAAATTAAAATTATAAGCAAAACAGAGAATTGAGACCATATGTTCCAAAACTACGGTGCAGAAACTGTAGTAGTATGGACATACAAAAAAAATTGCTGAATACATCTGTGCGCATTGTGGATCTAACGAACATACCACACAGCGGATGTGCAGTAAACCAAATGCATGAACTGCCGGGCAAAATGCCATGCAGGGTCTAAGGAGATGCATGTACTGTACTATATAGTACAATACAGAGATTAAAATTACTCCAGGAGAGAGAACAGGAATGCCTATAAAAGCCAAATTGGAATTAGAAAGTTAGAGGAATGCCCAGTCCATGAGAAGCATGCCTTTCTACTGTAATAGGATCAAATAATGAAATAAAAAAACTTGATGTATAATGCTATATGAAACTCTGTACGGCTCATGAAACTCACAGCTGTCCATGAAACTGTACGGCCCAGTGGTAGCCTGTGTTAATGGCACCTTTGCGGTGCCAGACGCGCAATCATGGCTAAAACTTTAACCTTAAATAAAATAAAAACTACTGAGGCTAGAAGGCTGCAATTTGGTATGTTTGATGATTGGAGGGTTGCTGATCAACATACCAATTTGGATGGACAGACAAATAGTTTTTCTTTTACAAAAAACTAAAAAGAGGCCTGTAGAGAGAACTCACCCAAGACCAAAAAGCCAACTATTATTAAGAAACATCAGTTAAACTAAAAACAAAGTCCTGCAGAAAGAATATAAAAAACAAAAAATTATAGAATATGCACCTTTGTCTCCTAAGAAAATAATAATAAAACCTATGTAAGCAGATGCCCAAAACATCGAAGAAATAGTAGAGGAACAAACCATAGACAAGGATGATTATGTGAAGGGAGAAGAGATTACTCATCACCAATAACTGGTGCAGCAAGACTAAACGAGAGAACGACGCATGAAAGCACATGTGGATGCAATTAATGTTTCACTGAATTTTACAACAAAAACAGAAACATAACAAAAGACGGTTTAACAAACACTAAGAAACTTTATAGAACAGAAATAGACACTCACGAAAATGGCTGTGTGCATTGGACACCTAACGTATTATAAAGACAACAAATAAATGCCGTAAATAAAATTTTAGAAAAAGCAAATTGATAATCCACAAAAGATGATAACACTTGAACACACTAGCACAATGTTTTCAATAATTATGTTATACAATGGATCGTAAATGGTCAACTGACCATATTACATAATGTTTTCAATAATTATGTTATACAATGGATCGTAAATGGTCAACAGACCATAATAGCTAGAGAGAAGTATATATACAAAAGAATACGAACCAATAATATTATATTTATATACAGTATAGTATACCTTAGCACAGAGTTTCCCAACCTGGTGCTCGCAAAACACCACTGTGCTCTCTGATGGTCTGGCAGTGCTCTTTCGAAGTCGTTAAAATCGTGAACACGAGCACCAACTCTTCGTAGGCCAAACTGCCGAATTCAAAATACCCTTCCCCTTCCGCCTTTTTCGTTTTATATATATGACACTGCTTGCGAGTTGCTTTGGTAAACACTGATGAGGCAAATATAGAACAGCTAGCTAAAGCAGCTCAGCATCAGAGTTCTCACTGAATCCACAACCTATCGGAGAGGTGGATTTGTTTCATTATTATTATTATTTGTTTTTCTAATGTCCAAGATTTGAAACAATTAGCTTCTGTATTAGTATTCAGGAAATAATGCTTCCTATGAATTTTATTTGTCCTCTTTTTTCTTTGTAGTTTTCCATATACCACAACACGCAGTTAACATAATGAGAATATGTTTTAGTTTGTTTTGAACAAAGAAGCTCATTTAGTTACATTTTTAGATATCAATACAATCTGACTTAAGAAGTAAACATATTACCTGTGAATCATTGTGTGCCACTAAAGTACTATAATATATACTGTATGGCAGTTACGTGAAAAATATACCTGATTGGTAAATGTCAGTAACTTTGAATAAACTTCAAGCAGTAAATTCATTTTGAATCAGAAATGCAAGTACTTTAAAATTTTGTTACCTTTAAACAAACGAAGACTAAGTCTTTCACCTTACTAGTGGACTGCTTCCTAATTGCAAACTATAAAATTATTGTGGTGCTCTCGATTATCAGAAAACAGGTGGGTGCTCATCCCAGCAGAAAGGTTG
Source organism: Macrobrachium rosenbergii (assembly GCF_040412425.1). Classification (NCBI taxonomy): domain Eukaryota; kingdom Metazoa; phylum Arthropoda; class Malacostraca; order Decapoda; family Palaemonidae; genus Macrobrachium; species Macrobrachium rosenbergii. The sequence continues at coordinate 9,431,727 of NC_089795.1, read as the reverse complement.
AACCCTACCTTAGCATCTATCACAGGAGGAAGAAGGAAATTTAGGTACAGCCATATATGTACATAATAAAATATGTTATGAAAAGTATCTGTAAACTTTACAGACCTGCAAATATCAAGTATTAAAATACGAATAAAGCAATAACTATGTAAGTTGCAGAAACCAACATTATAAAAATTACGACACAGATAAACTTAAAAATTACTTAATGCCGGAACCTACATTAATAGTAGGTGACTTTAATAACTCAACCCAATATGGGACTATAGGCCTACTTGTACAACTCGAATAGAGTAGGATTCAAATGACATGTGCGCGCAAATGATGATGAAATCAGCACATATTCAAGCTACATGAAACATTTTCCTTAGCAGACTTAACTCTATGTGCCTCAATTATAGTAGACGAAGATTAGACTACACAGGCAGGTCACAGCTAGTGACACACCAGTAATCACCTCCCAATATTAATTTCATTATTACAAAATAATCCTGACAAGTGCGTCACTCATGATAACATTTGTAAAGCAGGTTGGGAGCTATATGAACTGCACACTAGGAATATCCCACCACTTGAGTATATAAATGATCATAATGAAACTAATAAATTTCTTGTTGATTTCATTAAAAATGCTGCTGATAAAGCAATACCAAAATCAAAATCTCATCCAACAAAACACAAAGTTCCATGGTGATCTGATAAGCTGAAAGAATTGATAAAAATAAAATACTCAATGAGAGACGATTAGATGAATTTGAGTAAAAATTTATTAATACTGAAACATTACTAGATATTAGAAGGACCTTTACAAAAATTACTATATTGTTGAAACTGATAGAAATTAAAGCCTCCTATACAACAAAATATCTGCAACATTTAAAACAAGTAATTCAAGGAAGAATCATTTCATGAAGGAAATATGTTTCAGGTCTCTCTAATAATACTCCCATACAAAAAATATGGAAAAATTCAGGAAAATAAATGGTACCCATGTTAAACCATCTAGACATGCCATATTAAAAGATGGAAAAAGAATACTTGATCTAAAAGAAATAAGTAATATAATATAGGAGAAAACTTAACAAAAGTAAGTATTGATAAAAATTTAGATGTGCACTTCCGCACAAAGAAAAATTATATAGAATTGATAACAAATTTTGAAACAATAGCAGATATATAATATAATGGAGCCTCGATGGCTCGGTCGGTAGAGCAGCAGACTAGGACTTCATAAGAAGTCTGTGTCGCGGGTTCAAAACCACAGCCGGCCGGTCAGAGGAGCGGACACTTTGCTATCCGTGTAGACACCCCGGGATTATGTATGTAATCAACGGATAGGTTTGCTGAAAGCAAATGGGTGTTACAGACAAATACACAAAAAACAAAGCCACTCCAACATCATCTAAAAACATAAGACGTCTTACATGTCTCGAACTGTCGGCCTAACCACGCACGCCTCCTTGCTGCTGGGAGAAAGGAAGCTGGGGATTTGGCATGATACAAATACACATGTGCTACCGGGGTCTAAGCGATGTCAGGCAGGGCAGCCGATCGAGGCTACGACCTACCCCAACACTAAATCAAAAGCCCTTCAAAGAAGGCATCGTGCTTACCCCATATGAAAAATGGGAAAAAAAGCATGTTAAACGAAGAAGAAGAAGAAGCGGATATATATTATAATAGAAAATTAAATATGGAAGAGTTGGAAATGCTCTCTGAACAGCAATAAAATCTGCTCTGGAGGTGACAATATTTGTTTTGAATGATATGCCACTTAGTACCTTGGCAAAGTCATAGTATTACAGTTTTAATCATTTATGGCTTCGAAATTTAGTTCCTGGTGAATGGTGTAAAACTATAATTATTCTTATCCCCAAACCTGGAAAGGATCCCAGTAATGTAAATAATTACAGACCAATTTCTGTAAAAAGTTGCTTATGCGAATTACTAAAGAAAATGGCACATTCGAGGAAATAGAACTTTGACTCCCACTCAATTCGGGTCACAATGTAACTGATCACCATTAGATTCTCTCTGCCTTGAGACCACACACACATAGTGGATTTGAACGAAAACATATTACTGCTTCCATCTTTTTGACACCAAAAGGAATACTACACGGAGGTATGCATTAAAACGTTAAGCCAAAACAACATCCATGGACATTTTACCTAGGTTTATCAGAACTTTCTGACAAATCGCACTTTTCAAGTGAGAGTGTGAGGTTTTCAAGAACATTTCCACTTGAAAATGGTGTTCCTAAGAGATGCGTCATGAAGTGGCACACAGTTTGCTAGCAATGAACGATATCAGTAATAATCTACCTACTAGAATTATAAGTAACTTGCATATGAATGATTTGCCATTTCAGCATCTTACATAAAACACATAAAGCAAATCGTTAATAAAACTATAATAAAAATAGATGAATGTATTCATCTGTAGCTTCAAATTATCTATAAATAAGATTTCAACAGTCTTATGTTTTTAAGAATAAAATGGAAAAAAAGGTGAAGTAATATAGATTTAAAAATCAGATATCATACTGCCAGTTGGTCAAACTGCAATTTTTAGGATTAGTGTCACAGTATTCACTTGAATTAAACCCTAGATTACTTTTATACATGAAATTAAAATGTAAACAAGCATTAAATCTAATTAAAGAAACTGTTACAACCTCTTGTGGGGTGGTGCAGGTCTTTACTACACACTTTAGATTGTAGTCAGTTTCATCAGTAACTCAAACAAAAAGGGTCAGTGGAAACAAACTCTTGAGAAAACTTAGCAATATTTATTACTTAAAGAAATAGCATTTAAATCAACGCAGTCTTTGAAAATAACCCAAAGACTACAAAAAAGGACAAATACCGGTCCTCGGTCTTTACAAATCCGTAGGATTGCACAGCTAATAAGGCATTATTATTACAGTTTCGATCAAATTCTGATATGTAATATTTTTGCTATCATATATTTTTGTCATGATTCATGCAGAAATGCCTCGCATCTTCCTGGAATTAAGAGTTACGGAATGTTGCCGATGAATATTGTGCCTTGTTATCGCAGGGATGCGTTTATGTGCGCCATGTCAGTTTTCTGCTGATGCGTTTTTGTTTTTGTGTGTATTGTAGGTAAAATGCCTAATCATCTTTTGTTTTCGTTATGAATTAAGTACGGTACAAATGCTGGGGAAACCTGATTGGTTGCTTTGTTTCAAAGAATATCAGTGCTGCGATTTGGAATAAGCGACTTTCTACAAAAGTGCGCTTCAGTTCCATTTCTGTGGATTCCGTCATTGCGTCTGCAGTGGGTATTCTCTGTCTTACTTTGGGGCTGTTGGTCGTTTCCATGGACATTACAATGGAACTCCACGGGTTGGGAATACCACTTTCTTCGTGAACGACAGTACTACCATCTATTTAAGGTAAGAGAAGTGGTTAACGAAAAGTAACATTGCAGTTTCAGCCATGAATTTCACGAAACTGTAACTAGACGTTAGGGTAAAATTTCGTTCCTGTAACCCCTGTGTGTGGCATAGCTCATTATTATTACCGTTTGCCAGAACAGCATATATATATGAGCTTGCAACAATCATTTAAAATGTGCATAAGCCGGCGTGGCGCGTTTTCTAACAAGGCCCGGTACCCATGGCGGCCATGTATGCCAAAATCTAATCATTTGCGGTAGAAATAAGGTCAGATTCGTTGAAAGTACACTATTTAAGCTAGGGAAAATGTAATTTTATATCGGAAATGTGAATTTGACCGAAACTGTAAATTTACCAATAAAGCTAAGCCCTACCTAAGGGAGGAAGATCAGCATTAACAAATACTCCGTTGGATCCAACACTTTTGCTGGCCAGACCTGAACGCAATAACCTAAAGCTAAAAGTAAGCAAAGGAAGGCAGAGAATGAATAGCAAGAAAACACTTAATCTCCTCCTATCACCACAAAACTAAACTCCAATAAATCTTTACACTACAACATAATTCAATTGTCAGTGGACACTGACGTCACAACATAAAAATAACGGCTAAACATATTAAATGATATATATTAATATTTTAACAATACTCTCACATTATGAGAAAGAAAACGAAGCAATATGAAGGCCGTGATCCAACTACTACCTCTGCTGTCAGAGAGAGGTCACACACACCAGGTCAAATACAGGGTAATGCAAGCGATTCCTGCCTGACAAAACAGAATAATCACTCCTACCTGGGTACTTGGCCACCCCTACGGGCCTCCTCACAAGCAAACTTGCTCCCAACAGCAGCTTTAAAGGCGTCTGACAGAAGAGACCAAGTAATTCGAAAGCTCCTGTTGGTGGCAGAGAACAGGGACGCCATCAACACCCTGAGAAAATCCCTCTCACCAGGGCAACAACAGGTAACACGTCGCAGGTGACAGAAGTACCTGCGAGCCACATAGAGCGTAAGAAACTCACGTCGCAGGTGACAAGAGAGCACCCACGAAGGAAGACGTGAATCCAAAATTAATTCAAGGATACCAAGATAATATTTCCAAAGGCGCCAGCCGAGTACAATCAAGGGAGAAGTTAAGCACGTACTGATTGGGCCACGACATTCACGCCCTAATGTTGATCACAAGCGTCCAACAGCACTCGAAAAATAAAACAGAACAATCGTTAACATGGTAGTTAATAAACATCAACAAGCAGGGAGGAGGCATCCAAACTGCAAACAAATACTTGAAACTCATCCACCTGTGTTACAAAAGCACTGGCGTTCCTTGATAAGAAAACTAAAAACTAAAAAGAAACAAGGCTGATCTAAATTTACTTAAAGCCAAATATAAAGGGAAAAATTTACGTTAACCTAATAAAAACTATCCAACACTACTTGGAGAGCCGATAGACACAACCATTGCTGTAGTGTATAAAGCAACAGTGTTGTGTATCCTTGATCATGGAAGCGAAATATATGACTCAGCATCAGACACAGCACTGAAAACTTTAGATCTAATTCACAGCTAAGCCCTTAGGATATGTTCAGAAGCCTTAAGATCATCACCGAACTCATCTTTGCAAGAGAATTAATAACAATGAAAAGTGCCCTAAGCATTCAGACAAATGATTCACAACAACAAAAATTATTTGAATTAAGTGATATATTTATAAACAATCATTCACCCTTTTCCCAATTAGAGCAAAAAGATTATTTGAGTCACTGAATATGATTATACAGTTACTTTCAATAGTAAAACTACCTCCTCCTTGGACTATGAATAAAACAAGAATTTGCACACACTTAAGATATTTATCAAAAAGCTACTCATATACCCCAGAACACCATAGACAACTCACAACAGACTTATATATCAGCAAAGGTCCACATTATGCAATATGCACATACAGATCTAAATCACAATATGGAGTGGGGTGTGCAGCAGTATCCCAAGACAAAAAAGTATCAATTCTCTTTACCACATAATGCCTTAGTGTCAACAGCAGAGTTGTGTGCAATTGCATCACCCATAAAAATAATTAGAGAAAAATCATTCACTAATTTTGTGATTTTTAGCGACTCGAGAAGAGCTATAGAAGCTATTCAAAGTTACAAACCAAAAAATAATATTGTACAACAAATTATTACTCCATAAGTTATATGATAATGGGAAATCTTTAGCAATATGTTGGACCCTTGCCCATGTAAGATTAAGGGAGATAAAGAGGCTGATAAAGCAGCCAAAGAAGCAGCCCATATGACAAGATCAAATGTAAATATCCCTATTAATGATTATATAACATCCATAAAAATAGGTGTTGTAAATAAATGGCAAAAAATATGGAATGAAGAACCTGAAAATAATAAATTATAACAAATAAAACCTGTTGACAGGAAATGGAGTCCATCCTACCAAAGAGAGAGACACACTGATACGTCTCTGAATAGGTCATAGTCGTCTGACACATGGGTACTTAATGAGCAGCCCACATGACCCTGCTCCCGAACACTCAGAATGCAAAGTGATAATAACAATTAAACAGTGTTATGTGAATATACAAAATATAACCAGCAACGGTTATCAACTTTTGGGAATAGATCGATTGATCAAATTTTATCAGAATCTATTTTTCAATTGTTCCAATTTTAATATTCATGAGGAGCTGGAAATCAATGGGTAAAATATAAAAAGTGATTCATGAAAATACAAAATCCCAGGGGGCATTTAACATAAAATCCGAAATATAAAAATTTTAACTTGTTCTGATTTTTATCATTACTTACTTTTTTCTTATTGTGCAGATGGAAACGTGTTTAATGTGTGAGCGTGTTCCATTGTTAGAAGCATATGCCTTTTGTATATCGATTTTTAAAATTTCATTTCCATTCATTATTTAGTCGCAGTGCTTGGCTTATGGCCTAGACCTGGTACTCCATCTCATTTTAATCCTTCAGGCCAGCCCTATGAGAACCATTAGTCAGCTCAGTGGTCTGGTTAAACTATATCAATAACAATAATAATCTAGAAACCTCGGACCGGAGTTGGGTGCTTGCGCTAAAAACAGACCACTTCTGGGGTCTGTCTCTCTCTTTCCTCAGAGTGAAGTAGAGACTGTGGTGGACAGGGTGCTGTTGACAACAACAGAACTCTTGGGAACTAGGCCCATAAGACCTCTTGGTCTTCACAAGGCACTGTGGCCACACCTTCAGGTTCGGCTGGTCCTTTAACTTCAGGGTAGAAGAAGGCCCCAACTTCCACTGCTTCTTGTTAGGCTCCCCAGACAACTTCTCCTCCTGTAGGGAAGGGCATTCAGTTCTGCTTCTTTTAACCCCTCTGCTTCTCATCAAGTTCCCCAGATTACTTCTGCTCCTGTAGGAAAAGGCATTCAGCTGCACTCCTTTCAGCCCCCTGCCTCTCCTAGGAAGGGGGCTAAGGATAAGAAGGGAAAAGGACACTAACAGAAGCAGTCCTTCCCTTCAGCTGCCAGTTGGCAATGTGGCAGTGACACAAAGTAGAAACCTGGGTAGCAGACGTCCTGCGGGAGAAATATCTACTTCCCTTCAAGTCTCCACCACCCCTTACTTGTGATCTAGTCCGATTTCACACTTATATTCCCAGCTCACAAAAGGATCTCGCCCTCTGAGGGGAGATGAATGCAATGCTGAGGAAAGGCACAGTGGAAGTCGTGCATGGTTGGACTCCAGGATTCCATAGCTGCCTGTTCCTGGTAGAGAAGGTGACAGGATGTTGGAGACTGGTCATAGACCTCTCTCCATTGAACCAGTTTGTGTGTCAAACCCAGTTCATCATGGAAACTGCTCCACATTAGATTCCATCCGAGAGGGTGACTTCATGCTTTTGATAGACCTGAAAGATATAAACTTTCAGATACTCATGCACAGGTCTTCTTGAAAGTACCTCTGCTTTACCCTCAGAGGGGTAGTCTTCCCGTTCAGGGCACTGTGTTTCGAGCTTTCGACTGCTCCTCAAGTGTTCACGTGAGTGTCACGAGTCTCATCTTTGGGCCAATTCACATGGGATATGTCTTTTGAGGTATCTCAATTAATGACTTGTCCTAACATACTCCTACTCACAGTTGCTGCAAGAAAGTACCAATTCCTTGAGTTTTGTAGCAATCTGGGGATCATGATATACTATGAAAAGTTTGATCTCATTCCCAAGCAGGGGGTAAAGTACCTGGGCATGCTGATAGACATGGTAGCAGCTAGAGTTTTTCCTTCAGACTTTCACATCAGCAAGTTCAAAGAGATTGCAGTGAAGCTCTTGTCTCAACAGGAACAACACGCTTGGCAGTGGCAAATCATCCTGGGCCACCTTTCGTCCTTGAAGAAGTTGGTCCTTCATGGGTGCCTTCACCTGCGTTCCCTTCATGGAGTCTCAGAGGGTTTTGGTCCCCCTTAACAGACCCTCTTTTATTTTGGTTCCCCTCCTCAGGTAGGACATTACTTGGTTGTTGGATTACAGGAACCTCACATCCCCCTCCAGAGATGATTCTGTTCTTGGATGCATCAAGAAGCAGGGTGGGTTAGTCTTACCTCCACTGCACCAATTGACAACGCAGGTGCATGAGTGGGTAGTGACCTACTCAGTAAAGCTGTCAGCCAGGTACATTCCAGGTTCTAAAGATGTAGTGGCAAACAAGATCAGCTGCCAAACACAGGTAATAGAGACCAAGTGGTCTCTACATACCTGTGTAGGTGGAGAAGTGATATGAAGTGTGGGGGTCTCCTAGCATATACCTGCTTGCCACCAGGCACAACAGAAAATCCCTGATAGTCTGCTTGATAGTTCCCAACCCATGGGCAGCCATGCAAGAAGCATTCCAACACCCATGGGGCAACCTTGATGAGTATGTTTTTTCCCTGCTTTGTTTGATTCATAAAATCCTCAAAAGAGTGCTTAAACCCCCGAATCTCAGGCTAATGCTGGTAGCACTGAAATGGCCTCAAGCTGAAAGGTATCTAGGCCTACCGGTTCTGTTTTCCAGAGTCCTTAGAGACAGTCGCCCCTATGGCACAACCTGTTGTTCCAGCCACACATATAGAGGTATTATTAGGCCATGAAGTCGATAAACCTTCACTCCTGAAGACTATTCAGTGTCTACTTTGAGCAAGAGGTTTTCGTGCTGAGACGCGATTCTGAATATGGTATGCCAAATCCTCAGCAGCTGTTTACCAGGGGAAGTGGCCTATCTTTGTGACGATGTCATAGACAGGGCACCTCTCCCATTAGAGCCATTTTCAACAGG